>NC_084828.1:5446687-5608687 GCF_033115175.1 Lepus europaeus
CAGATTTGAATTTAATTCAGCCACCAAGACCAGATAGATCCGTAACAGGAGCTGTGAATAATTTGTTCCACTGAAGTAGAAAGTTATATCAAAGCACAAACAAAATCAAATTGCGGAGGAGTGGAAACGCCTGCATCACCCAGGTCCTGATCCATTTATTTATTTTTTCATTAAAAAGTGTATGTATGTATGTATGCGTGACTGTAATGTTTCTGGAAGTCCTGTCTCCATAGTGCAGTCGATATCACAGAACCCAGAGGCACAAGGAAGTCTGGAGCGGCTGGTTGCATGGTCAGAGGGGACATCTCGGGAGGATGAAGGGGGCCGGCGGGGCACGCTGCACGGTGCACCTGTTCACCCCAGGAACTGCCCCGACAGCAGCAAGCACAGCAAGAGGTACCGGAAATCCAATTCCCAGCCAACAACCCTCTCAAGATGATCTATAACACAACAGAATTCCAGAAGAGTCCATGAATTTAAATACCTTCTGGGCTTTTAATGGGCCTGATTTGTCCGTAGTTCACCCCTACAGGCTTTCTGACTTTGTATGCTACGTGGAGACTTCTACTAAATTGACAATATTTGAAAAAAGAATGCTCTGACTTATGGACAAGTATTGAAGCTTGGGAGCACTCTAAGCCACTACTCCCCGAGCTCATGGCGTCCTGACGTCGTACCCCTCATCTCTCCATCCTCCTGGGTCCCTGCTCCTTCAACACTGGTAGGCAGCTTCATTTAGTATTAATAAGAAATATACACTAACATAGCAGATCGCCCCAGATACCTGGGGTGCCAGGGTAAAATAATTTGAATTTCAATGGAATACATTAGGTTAAAACAGAAATTCTACGATGATCTTTTCATATAGGGAATTGAAGAATAAGAAATTAAGCAGCTTAGATTCTTAGAAATACATCTTGTAGACTAATTACTTCCAGAACTTTCTGCCCAGTCTTCCTTGGACAGTTACTAGCTTCTGTCTTTGCCTATTTCTAGAGGTAAAAACCCAAACTTAATATATACTAAAGCACCATGCATGTATATTATATGGAAGTTGTTCTACCAGAAATTAAGGTACAGCATGTTAGTGATAATTTGGGTTTCTATAGTGCTATCATCCTATAATTATCAAACAATCTCTAATTTCCTCTCTCTGCTCAGAAGTGAATATATTGTAATATCTAGAATTATATAATGAACAGCTTTATTCACAGCATCCTCAATTTTTCTATCCCATTAATTTTTATACCTCCTGAAAAAATCCGTTCTGCTTCCACTGGTGTAGAAAGAAATTATGTCTGTGAATGGTAGAAAGAAGACCCCCCCCCTCAGTCCTTTTTAAAATTTTTATTTATTTGAAAGGCAGAAGCACAAAGTGGGGGGAGGATTCTAACTGCTGATTGGCTTCTCAAACAGCCACAACAGCCAGGCCTGGGCCAGGCTGATGCCAGGAACCTGGCACCCAACCTGGGTTTCTCACGCAGGTGGCAGGGACCCAAGCACTTGAGCCATCACCTGCTGCCTCCCAGGGAAGCTGGATTAGAAGCAGAGGCAGGACCCACACTCAGGGACTCCAAGTGGGATGTGGACATCTCAGTGGCAACTTGGCCACTGCACCAAATGCCCAACCCAGGAAGTCCATTGAGAGTGGACAACTCCCTTTGGTGCAGGGCGCTGAGCCTCTAGACCTGGTTTCAGGGACCCCCGGGATCCCAGGGTAAAGCTGGGGTGCAGAGCATGGCACACATGGGAACCCAGGACTAGCTTGGCCAGAGCCAGCCTAACCTCCAGGATCCAGGCACCTCCGGAGGGCACAGGAAACGCCACACTGGAGCCCTGGGGCTCAAAGCGTGGACCAGGTACCCCGGCATACGCACCTGCTTCAGAGGACCCCAAAGGATCAACATTTATCTTTGATCTTCTAAAAGATACTACTCTTGTAAAAGCTGCACTTTGATGGTCAGAGATACAATTTGCTTTTTAGAATCTCCTCTCTCAGGAGTGCAGGTGGAATGTTCCAGAGGCTGCACGGGGGTTGAATGCAGAAGCTGCTCTGGAGAGCCGATGGAAGTGATTTTGCAAAAAGCTAGACATTGCCACTCTTCACTAACTATTTTCTCTGTTTTGGAAAATGTAATTGTATTTCATTAAAAATAAATGTTATTTAGGTAAACCCATAGTGGGCATATGCTTTTGCCTTTTAATGAACTAATGAGTAAATTTTTTAGAAATCCCTGGGTTTTAATGACGGATACGGGAACCACCAACAAAGCAAGCCAATAATCTAAGCAAATGATAGACCGATCAATAAACTAAACATACACCAGAGTTCTTGAGGATCTTCCACAATTTCTCAGAATGAAAAGAAGATACCAGAGCAAGGCATTTGAGGAAGGCAGAGAACCTGAGGAGCCTTTGGGCTGGGAAGCTCTGTGACCCCAGGGTTGTGGGCCGTGACGGACAGCAACCCCGTCAGCAGAGGACACGGATGTGTGACCCAGGAAGACCAGCAGGGGTCCACAGCGTCTTCCGAGCATATTCCGGACCCGACCCCGGGGCTCGCAACCCATTCCTCCTCATTCGACAGCTGTCATTTTGCTCCTGTCTTTGAAACCCCATCCTCTGCTTCCTGGTCTTCCTGGCCTCCTTGCTAACACCACACGCAGACCCCACAGCACAGGCGGGGACAGGAACAGTCCTGGGCCACACAGGATGCAAAGTCCGGCAGAAAGACCATGTTCCCTTCCTCCTGCTGTGCTCCCCGACTGGGCTCCCATCCAGACACTCTGCTTATCCATAGGTGGCCCTTTTCCCCCAGGGGCCACCTGTCTGACCCCACCAACGGGTGGGTATGTCCTGGGGGGCAGAGGGAAACCCAGGTTGGGCTTATCAGAGAGGACCCAGTGTGGTGTTCAGGCCCCTAAGGAACTCTCACAGATGTCACTTGAACTTGACCTTGTCCACAACTGGAGGGGGGTGGGGCATTAGTCAATTCTGTTCAGCAGGGAGCAAGAGCAGTTTCCCACAGAAGGAGACATGGCTTGGGAATGGACACAGGGTGAGAGCCCCGGCCTCTCGCCTCTCCGGGAGCCTCCTGCTCTGTGCCTTGACCGGGATTTGTCCTGACCGCACTTGCTCCGCCCTCACCACTGCTACCGTGAGGCGCTATTTCTTCTCCATCCCGCCTACAGCTCTCCCACTCCCTGATGATGGTTCCTGGGATTGGAGGCTGTGGTGGCAGCTGGAGGGGCAGGAGGGGGGGCACCGCTGTCACCATTAACATCTCCCCCTTCTGGTGAGTCACGGTGGCCGCGGTGACACCCCTGACTCAGCTGTGCCCCCGAGACCCGCACCGTGCTCTCTCTGCCAGCGAGGGTGGAAGCAAGTTTTCAAGCCTCCCTCCAGGAGTTGAGCACTTCACAGTTTGCAAAGCACCTCTCTCATTTGCTCTCATTCTATCCTCGCAACAACATGGGTGATTGTCGCAGCCCTAATGAAGGAAGCAGAGGGCTATATTTGCACTGTAATTATCACGTTGCCCAAGACAGGAGTCCGCCTTAGGAAGGGAAGCTGTTCTTATCTCTGCATTTAGCTCGCTCAGTTCTCCTTGTAGAACCAGACCACGGCGCTCACGGGCAGTTGCTCAAATCCGCTCTCAACCAAAGCACCGACATAAACAGCACCCTGATTTGGACGGAGGGCCTGAACCACACCTGCCCTGTGCCCGAGGGTGCAGGCGGGGAGCAGCCAGCAGGGGGTGATGGGGTGATTCATGGAGTCTTACCGTTTTCACCCGATGTCTTGTCTTTTCCATTGGTGGCCCCAGCACTTTGTCGCTAAAGACATAAAGAAGGGAGGAAAGAGATTATTAGCTGATATATGCAGGTTCATTTTTGTCTCTTGTACTGTTTTAAACATCTCTTGCGCCCTGCCGAGTCCTATGGCCCTTGAGCTCAGGTAGTCAAAGCATGTGCGGGGCTCACAAGACCACACAAACATCTGCTAAAGACAGAGATGGCCCCTCTGGGCCATGCCCGCCACTCTGCGAACGCATGTCCATAGTCACAGGCACCCAGCGAGGGGGACCTTGGTGATCAAATCTAACCTCACGGAAACAGCAAAACAGTTGCGCAGTGGTGAGGCGGTCAGAAGAGTCTGGTTTGTCAAGGATGACCGTACACTGCTCTATTAACCTGTCACTCTGCGTGCTCTTCCTTTCTATATAAATTTAATCAACTGAAAACCTCGTGTGTGTGACAGGCAGGGCTCCTCCTATGGCTGAGCTACGTTTCCCATCGTGGTTAATGCCTGTCCTGTGCCTCCTCCCTTTACCCGGTCGACCAGGACCACGAAGAACCTTATGGTTAACTGACTCCTGGGGCAAGGCTCTTTGGGAGTGAGGGCTCCGGTGCTGTGGGAAATGACCGCACATGTGAGCGTGAAGCACGCGTTCTCAAGCTTAGCATGATCTTCATAACGGCCCCAGCCCACTGCCAGGAAACACACTTCCAGCTGACAAGGAGTGAAGAGATCCTGAAGCCTCCAGCTTTTGGGTGAGGAAAAGGAGCCAAGGAGGGGGCCTGATTTGGCCAAGGTCACGTAGCTAAACTGTGGCAGAGTGGAGACTGAAGCGGGCACCCCTCACCCAGAGGTTAGTTGGTATCTGCAGGGTACCTGCAGATGACTGCACCATTACCTGTATCCAAAGGGCCCCGGGAGAGGCAGAGTCCCGAACAGAGAGAAAGCCGCGCAAGGTGAACCCCACTGGAGGAGAGGGTGCCTGCAACATCTGTGTTTGCCCCCAGGACTTGAGCCTAAAACAGTGTCAAATGAACGACCTCCGGGTCCTTTTAGTGCTCGGCATCACCAGGAGAAACGCCCACTTCATCAGCCAGCCCTCACCCTCGACTACTGTCCAATGGATCAACTGGGAAATCCTCGCCTTCAGCCGCTCATCGGTGCAAACACGTGGGGCCAATAACAAAGAGCAGTGTCCATCAAGTTGCCTTTCCCAGGTGATAACCTCCACGAGAGGCAAAGTCTAGTCTCCCACGCAACCCCCGGCAGCCCCCACTCTCCACCCTGCCTGGTGTGAATGCAAATGCCCGCCCTGGCCAGGGGCTGCTTGGCCCTGTTCCAACAGGCAGGTGCCTCTCTCTGGCAGGAAGTGGGAGCAAAGGGGATAAGCTAGGAGGATCACAGAAAGGCAGGCCTCTTGAATTCGGGACACCTTCAGCTTCCAGATTGCACTCCCTGCCTGTGTCCACTTGGAGGTAAGAGGTTGCATCCCAGCCGTGAGCTCTTCTTGAAAAAACTGCTATGTAGACCCTCACGGCCCCACACCCCTCGGTCTACAGCAACACGTAACATTCATAGTAATGTTGAAACCAGATAACAGGGTGCTCCTCTTACTAGAGGAGATTTGCAAGTAAAAGTACCCCCCCCTTCTTTCTTATCTCCCTATCTTTTGATGCTGCCTCTTTTCAAACATCAAGCTGCAAGTGCACGGCCCTTGATGGGAACTGACTACACTGAATTGAGAATGTCAGTAACACAGCAGCCAGACAAGGCGTCTGAGCTTCTCCAGTGCTTACGTCCCCCCGTCCTGCCCTGCATAACCCACAGGTGGCTCAGGAAATAAAAGGGAAAATTAGAGCGCGGCGAAATCATATTAAAGGATATACAAATGCAAAAGAGGCACAGGCCCAACCCCACAGTCTGAGAACACCTTGAACGTGAACCCCTTTAAACGTCATGAGTGCCACCTCGTTCCATGAAAGATCGCTTGCTAGGAACCAGAGGAAAGCCAGAGGGGATGTGCCCGGGGAGGGAAGGAGTCACTCTTTCAGGATTTGGAAGACAGGGTTTTTGTGTAAGGTCTTGTTTGACAGACGCAAAATGGAGCTGATAGATGTCACAGGAGATGGCGCCTCAGATCAGAAAATGATCCGCGGAACAAAAAGAACGCGGCGTTGAAAGATCTCATCTCAGAATGCTTTGAGCCACGGAGACACTTGCAAGGGAAGCTTGGGGGCCGTGGGGGATTATCCAAGAGCTTTCCTATTCTGGGGTCACGCACGACTGCTTTACCACCGGGTCCCCGCAGATAGGAGCAGAGAAGCGGAGAGAGCCTGTGCCAGGCTTGGTGCTGGGACGGCAGTGCACACCGTGGAGACCAGGCCCCGCAGCTCGCTCATTCTGACCTCAGCCCCAATGCAGGGATGGCCTCACGCTCCTCCTGAGCCTCACCTTACCCGCCCCACCCTGAGGAGAGGCAGAGAGAACCTGCTCCAGGCCACACAGCTGGAAGTGACGGGGCAGAATTCAAACCAGAGTCCCAGCTCCGGAGCCCCGCTCTTCACCATTGTGGCTGCCTGAGCATCTCTCAGGGCTGTGTGCTGCCCCCTCCAGGGGGCCCCCATCAGCAGGTGGGCAGGAAAGAGGCCAAGAGCTTCCAGTTCAAAGGTCATGAGAGCATCTGGGCTCTGGTTCTGAGGACAATCAGCTGACGGGAACCAAATCAACAGCTGAGGGCTGCACTGTAGTAATGTTGCAAGAGCTTTCTTATAGTTTAAATAATGCAAGCCCCCACAGCTAGGCTATGCTAAAAACATGGATGGATGGATGGATGGATGGATGGATGGATGGATAATGATGGATGGGTAGGTGGGAAGGTGGGTGGGAAGGTGAATGGTGGGTGTGTACATAGATGATGATGGGTAGAGACTGGTGAATGGATGGATGATGGTGGGTAGCTGGATAATGGTAGATGGATGGGTGGGTGGATGGGTGGTGGATGGACAATGAAGGGTAGCAAAGTGGATGGGCTGGTGAACTTCCAGTGCCTCCGTTGGATTTTCAGACAGCTCAGTGACGTGACCATAATCACCATGTTACTCGGTTTGGGTATCCATGCAACATAGTATATTAGCATAAGCAGAAGGCAGGAAAGGTTATCTTTGTCCAAATAGACACAGCCACAACTACCAAGTTAATTCTGGAAAATGTGCTGTTGGAATTTTGTAGAAATGCAAGTGAGAATTTCATGAATGTGGCATTGAATAGCTTCTTGCCAGTGGGAATCTGCTTTGATGCTTTCCGATGGATCTAGACAGTAAACCAACTGGCAGGGCCGGTAACAGAAGTCAAGAAATGAGGGATTTTACGTGGGACAAATGGATGGCTGAGGCGGAAAACCAGCATCTAGCCACAGCCAGAGCAAAACCATCAGAGCTCCTCCCAGCTCCACTCCCAGGAGAATCCTACCCTGAGCCTTTCCATCCACCCTATGTCATGGTTCTCAACACACACGTTCTCATCCAGGTCGCACCTGGCCATCGCCAGACCCACTCTCACCCTAATAACTTCCACTCATCAAGCATCCTGTTGGGACATCTTCCTCCACACCCATCCAAGTGTCCAGAAGAGTGACAGCCCCCCTGGTGCTGAGCCCAGCTCTGCGTCTGTCCTCCTCAGTCTTGCTGACCCTCCCTCTTCAAACCTGGGAGAGTAGCGCTATCACTGTGGTCACCTTGGCGGCACAGCACACGCTCTTCACTTTCACTTTTGTGATCACAAGTAGGAGGACCACCTGGCTCTTTAGAACACACAGCTTTTCTTCAAAATGACCAACTTTAGGGCCAGCATCGTGGTGCAGCAGGGTAAGCTGCTGTTGTGATGGTCACATCACATATCGAAGCTCCAGCTCAAATCCCGGCTGCTCCATCTGATCCAGCTCCCTGCTAATGTCCCTGTCAGCAGCATGGGAGACTGATTCTTGGCTCCTGGCCTCAGCCCGGCTCAGCCCTGGATGCTGTGGAGTGAACCAGCAGATGGAAGATATTCTCTCTCTCTCTCTCTCTCTCTCTCTCCTCTCTTCCTCTTTCTCTGTCATTCTGCCTTCCAAATAAATAATTCATTTTTAAATGAGCAATTCCAATACTGTCCTTGTTTTGCGCTTAGGACAGGCTAAACTCGCATCTGAAGCCCACTGAACACAGAATGCACAGGTACAGGGCGATCATCACCTTCGCTCTCCCCAGGAGGGCAGTGTGCACACACACGTGCTGCAGATCCTGTCCAGAAACCAGGGCAAGACTGAGGGAATCAGGCAGAATGATTGCCAGGCCCTCAGTCCTCAGACACTTGGTCTCAGTGAAGTGTGCTAATAAAAATACAGCATTTCAGAACTCAATAAAACCCCAACTTAAAAACAACCTAAGCAACAAACGCGTATACAAAAGGATCCTCATGTTTTAAACGTCACTGTGCTACTCTAGTAGGTGCCGAGTAGCCAGAAAAAGGCAAGAGGGGTATTGAAAGACAGGATGTGTAAAGCGACTCTCCCTGACAGTCCTGTCGCCGCAGTGTCTGCAGGACAGTCATATGAAATGTCTTGATCTGGGCTTCCCAGAAAGCAGCGCTCCTGGCTGTGCCGTCCCTGCCACACCGCCTCTTGAAAAGCCTACTCGTGCTCCTTTGGAAGATGAGGCCCTCGGGGCTGGTGCTTGGCATAGCTGGTGAAGCCACAGCCTGCAGTGCCGGCAACCCATATGGGCATTGGTTCGAGTCCCAGCTGCTCCACTTCCAATCCAGCTCTTTGCTGTGGCCTGGGAAAGCAGTAGAAGATGGCCCAAGTCCTTGGGCCCCTGCACCTGGCTCCTGGCTTCGGATCTGCATAGCTCTAGCCATTGCAGTCAATTGGAGAGTGAACCAGCGGATGGGGGACCTTTCTCTCATTTCTCCCTCTCATTTTCTGTAACTCTGCCACTCCAATAAATAAATAGAATCTTAAAGAAAAAAAAAAAGAAAGAGAGAGAGAGCCACAATTACTTCCCGGTCTGCAGCTCTGCCCTGTGCCGCTCCTGGTGTTGCCACCGTGCAGGGAGACCTGCAGGAAGTGTTTGCTTCAGGAACAAGACACCGATCGGGGATTCAGGGCCATGGTAGCAGGAAGCTCGGTCATCAAGGTAGCTGATGTTTCAGTCCGGTGTTTCTGCGAAGCGAACGTCCCACCAGACGGCGTGATGACGAACACTGTGTTACAGCCTACAATGCAGTCAGGGATCGCTGGTTTCCTGGGCTCCAGCGGGGGTGGACCCGACTCAGTCACTGTATCTCCCTCAAGTGAGGGAAAGACGGGGGAGCCCAGGACGTTCAAGAATCTGGGACACTGTTCGGTGACCATCATCACATCACAGACGGCGGCTGAACACCAAGAACTCGTGCCGTCGTTGTGTGAGCCCCGTTATTCAGTCTCTCTACTACTGTCAGGGCGGGTCCCAGGTTTCTCTGATGTTGCCATCCACACCCATAAAACCAGTGTGCCATGCACACTTTCCGGAAGAATGACCAAAACCCAAACCAGTGGCAGCCTCACCCCTCGCCCAGAGCACGGAGCGCGGGACCCCGCCTGTGCGCGAGCCTAGACAGTCACCCTCCTGAGCACTCTCAGGGCCAGGGGACCAAGAGCTTCACAAAACAGTGAGCAGCCAGGTCACCCCCAAATTCCTCGGGGCCCCGCTCACACGCCACGCCCTTCCCCACATCTGCTGGGTCAACTTGCCCATCTGGCATCAAACACTGGAAAGGGCTTTATGTGGCCACACAGAGCCTTTGGCTCCCAGAGATTTCAGCCCAGCCCACACCCACGTCCACACCTGAGCTGCTCAGTGGGCCCTGTGTGCTGGAGTCTGCCTCTCACTGCGGCTGCACCAGGAACACTGGCCAGAGAAAGCATGCTGGTCTTCCCCAGGCTAAAGAGTGAGCCATGTATGTATTTTTAAAGCAGGTTATCTAAATAGGGACACTGAAGGTCGTGGGCAGTGCGGGTCCCGGGTACCATGTCACACAGGGGTCCTGACACAGGACATGGCTTATTCCTGGACTGTTTGCTTTTTGCCTTTGGTGAGCCAGGTACCAGGCTGGATCCCAGGGCGGTCCAGACAAGGGATGTCCTCCACCCGTGTCGGCTCCCAACCTGCTGGGGCAGCAGAGAACGAAGCAGCCGCCCAGATACCCTGGGGCAGGGCTGTGCCCCACAGTGCCCGAGGCCAGAGGCCCGGCTGTCGGGTGTGGGGGGGTGAGTGTAGGCTGATGGCTCTCCGGAGCTGCGTCTTGGGGGAGGCTCAGCTCCCCCCAGCTGCTTGGCAGAGATGAGAATCCCCAACTCCGTGGCCACACTTACAGGCCTGGCCCTTGGACTGGCACCAGCAGTGCTGCTTCCCGTGACAGTCCGTTTGGGGACATCAAGAGGATGTCGCGGATGGGTGAGGAGAAGGAAAAGCATCGGTGCCAGGTGCTAGCCCCATCTGCCCTCCGCCCCAGCTCCTGGTCTCTGTCAGCCCCTGGCCTCCACGTCACAGCAGAGATTTCACAAAGACACAAAAGTCGGTCCCATTCTCGCCGCGGCTCGGCCACTCCCATGTGCGGGAGCCCCTGGCGCTGTGCGGCCCCGCGATGCACCTGCTCCCAAGCTATTTCCCCCTGTGCTGCCATTTCCTTCCTGCAGCAGCAGCCGGACAGCTGGAGAGTCGCATTTCTAACGGTCGCAGGGCTGCTGGCTGCCCTGCAGTGGAAGCGTCAGGACAAGCAGCCCCTCGGCTGAGCCCTAAATTAGGGGAAAACAGAACGGCACATCTTTGCCGCACGTTGCCCCGGGGAGCCGTGCAGGCTCGGATACAGCGAGTTCTCCGCACCATCAATTCCACCGCCCAGGAAAGGCATCCGACGCAGAACCAGCCCTAACGATGCCGGCAAGCCCTGTGCAGAGTTCCTTCGCTGCTTTTTCTTTTGATCAGCGTGCTTAGGAAGAAGCAGAAAGGTGCGCTTCTGGGGTCGGATGTTGAATGTATTATTGACGATGAGCCGTGAGTCTCTCAGATGACTGGATTTTAAACGACCCACGGCAGCTGTGCGGAGAGGTGAGACAACAGCCGGGCCGGCTGGCAGGTGGTGGATAATTGCTTGGGGCCTTGGCCGTGGTTGGACAAGTGGCTTCTCGGGCACAGCAGGAGGGGTGCCCTCCCAATCAAAGGCGCCGAACGTGGCTGCAGAGCTGGAGGGAGTTCTGCGCCAGCGTTTCGAGATAAGGACAGCACAGATGTGATTTCTTTTTGCTGATACTTTTAAGTCATCTAGGGTTCTCGCAGTAACATCGCAAAAACCGAGCATTGCAAACGCCACTAATTTAATCCCCGAAGGTGTGGAAATCACTGTCAGAAGAGAACGTCACCCTGGTAGGTTTTCTACAAAGCGGCTGGGAGCGTCAACAGCTAGTCATCAACCCTCTTGATTCTTCGTCTGTGCTCTCGCGCTCGCTCCTGGTTACCCGGAGGCTGAAGTGCTGCCTGGCGTCTGTGATCTGTTTCCAGCGCTCTCATCCTGACCTTTACGGCAGCAGGACTAATTAGCACCGCTGCGGTTCAGACAAAGCGCTCAAGCAGGGACGTTCGTGTGCAGGTGCTCACGGTTTATGGAAATCCATTCCCTACTTTATTCCGTAGGCATATTTTTAAATCTGCATTTTCTACCTTAAAAGAATCTTCTTGGTGCCGGCGCTCTGGTGCAGCAGGTTAAAGCCCTGGTTAGCAGCACCAGCATCCCGTATGGGTGCCGGTTCGAGTCTCAGCTACTCCATTTCTGATCCAGCTCCCTGCTAATGCGCCTGGGAAGGCAGCGGAGGACGGCCCAGGTGCTTGGGCCCCTGCACCCACGTGGGAGACCCAGAAGAAGCTCCTGGCTCCCAGCTTCGCCCTGGCCCAGCCCCGCTCATTGTGGCCATTTAGATAGTGAGCCAGCAGATGGGAAACTCTGTCTCTAGCTCTCTCTGTAACTCTACCTTTCAAATACATAAACCTTTTTTTAAAAAGAACCTTCTCTGTGCTGAGTTTCTTTCTAAAGAACAGTGCTTTCCCTTTGTGAAGGGAGGATGTGGTCATTGCGAAACTTTGGAAAAATATACACACAAGGAAGAAAGCAAAAAGCCACCCATAATCCAGCTGATCAGAGTTAATCCAGGTTCACACTTCGGAGTGTCTCCTTTCAATGTCTTTCCCTGGGTGGACCCATCTAAACACAGGCTGTGTTTTATAAAAATGGCCAGGTGCCACACACACAGTTTTACAACAGGTCAGTGCTACAGCTGGAGAACAATGCTCCCAGAGGCCTCTGGGTAGAATCCTCTGATTTTATCTGCTTGACAACGTGGAGTCTCTGACGAGGGTTGCTGAGTTAAATAATGCGCCAAGTCTTCAAATCCTGCATACCTCAGACATACCCATAATGCCACTGTGTCACGTTGATCTGCGTGCTGCTGTCAACTCTCGGTGTAAATGAATGGCACGGAAGGTTCTGGATGGTCCTCGCAGAGGGTCAGAGGCTGTCATGATCTATTCAGTGTCATGGGCTGAATTGTGCCCCCGCCCCAAGTCCATGGGCTGGAATCCGCACTCCCAGACTCTCAGAACGTGATGTGCTTTGGAGACGTTCTGTACAGAGGTCCTAAGGGTGGCCCCTAATCCAGTAGGACTTATTCAAAGGGACAGTTGGGACAGAGACTGACACAGCCAGGGAGAACACAGCCAACGCCGGGAGGGCTGGGCAGACCCTTCCCCCACAGCCCAGAAGGAGCCAGCCCTGCAGACACCCCCGAGCCCCAGAGCTGTGGGGGAAGAAATGTTCTAGAACTTGCTGCTGACAGCCCCAGAGACTCCCACACACAGACAGCAACAGTGGACGGACAGTCTCCACGTGGGCTGAGATGTGGACACCCAGAAGAGAAAGCCAGGCGTGGCCTCAGGGCTGCCCTCACAGGCCTCCTCCGTGGCGCTGGTGATTCCCCACGCATGGGCTGAACGCTCCCCCTGGGCCAGAGAGACGGGAAGTGCCCGGAGCACCTTCTCCAGCCCAGCGCCAGTGTGGACATCCTGCTCGGTGCTCTGCAGAGGCAGTGGGCACGCGGCTGTGGTCAGAGCAACCACTATGGCCCCGGGGCTGTTTCCAGCTCCTCTGTGCAACTGCTGGCTGCCCACCCACCTCGCTCTCCTGGGCCTCAATGATGAGCCCCCTGGGGCAGGGGTGTAGTGTTTAAGAGAGAACAGGACAGAGACCCACCCGAAGTCTCGGCTGAGACCACTAAGCAGAAGCCGAGGCTATCCTGTCCCCTGAACGCCCTTCCGCTGTCTGTACTCCTGGGTGGTGACTGACAGGGCCCGGGAACTTTGATCCTATCTCGTGGTTCTGTTTGGTTTCTCGCACACGAGGTCCCTGACTTCTGCCGTCAACTTTGCCCTGGTGAGAAAGTGCCATGCCGGCAGCAGAACTGCACTTTTGGAATCTTGGTCCAGGTCAGCCTCATGTGGTCCAACCCTCTCCCATGGTCAGGAGAGGATATGACGGTCCCGCTACCATGCTCTGTGTTGCCGAGCTGGGACGAGTGGTGGGTTGTGTGGATCATATGTGGGTTTTTTTTTTTTTTTTTTGACAGGCAGAGTGGACAGTGAGAGAGAGAGACAGAGAGAAAGGTCTTCCTTTGCCGTTGGTTCACCCTCAAATGGCTGCCACGGCCGGCGCGCTGCAGCCAGCGCACCGCGCTGATCCGATGGCAGGAGCCAGGTGCTTATCCTGGTCTCCCATGGAGTGCAGGGCCCAAGTACTTGGGCCATCCTCCTCTGCACTCCCTGGCCACAGCAGAGAGCTGGCCTGGAAGAGGGGCAACCGGGACAGAATCCGGCACCCCGAACGGGACTAGAACCTGGGGTGCCAGTGCTGCAAGGCGGAGGATTAGCCTGTTGAGCCATGGCGCCGGCCGATATGTGTTTTCCACTTAGGGTATTTTCAACAACGATGATGGATTTATGAAATCATAACCCCATCCAGGGGCCTGCACCTGAGCCACTGACAATCCCTATGGGTGCTGGTTCATGTCCAGGTTGCTCCACTTCTAATCCAGCTCCCTGCTAATGTGCCTGAGAAAGCACCAGAAGATGGCCCAAGTGCCTGGGCCCCTGCCACTCACATAGGAGACCTGGAAGAAGCTCCTGGCTCTTGGCTTAAGCCACACCCAGCCCTCCAGGGAATAAGCCAGCAGAGAAAAGATCTCTCTCTATCTCTCTGTGTCACTGTAACCTTGTCTTTCAAGTAAATAGATGAATATGTATATGTATATATATATATATATATATACATAATATATATATAAAGAAAAAAGTCATAACCCCATCAGAAACCAGAAGTACCTGGACTTGAGCTATTTGTAGCAAAGCACCATTTAGAAATGGCTGTTTAAATTATCTAGAACCCTCCGCGGGCTCGCTGTTGTCAAAGCAGTGGCACACTTGCGCCATGGTTGGGTTCCTTCCTCTGTGGGGTGTGGGGTCAGCCCCAGCGTGGAGGGAAGGAGATGGCACCACGGATGCTCAGAGGGACTCCCTGGGGGTTGGGTTCCTTCCTCTGTGGGGTGTGGGGTCTCAGACCCAGCGTGAGGGAAGGAGATGGCCCCACAGGTGCTCAGAGGGACTCCCTGGGGGTTGGGTTCCTTCCTCTGTGGGGTGTGGGGTCTCAGACCCAGCGTGAGGGAAGGAGATGGCCCCACAGGTGCTCAGAGGGACTCCCTGGGGGTTGGGTTCCTTCCTCTGTGGGGTGTGGGTCTCAGCCCCAGTCTGGAGGGAAGGAGATGGCCCCACGGGTGCTCAGAGGGACTCCATGGGGGTTGGGTTCCTTCCTCTGTGGGGTGTGGGGTCAGCCCCAGTCTGGAGGGAAGGAGATGGCCCCACGGGTGCTCAGAGGGACTCCCTGGGGGTTGGGTTCCGTCCTCTGTGGGGTGTGGGGTCAGCCCCAGTCTGGAGGGAAGGAGATGGCCCCACGGGTGCTCAGAGGGACTCCATGGGGGTTGGGTTCCTTCCTCTGTGGGGTGTGGGGTCAGCCCCAGTCTGGAGGGAAGGAGATGGCCCCACGGGTGCTCAGAGGGACTCCCTGGGGGTTGGGTTCCGTCCTCTGTGGGGTGTGGGGTCTCAGCCCCAGCGTGAGGGAAGGAGATGGCACCACGGATGCTCAGAGGGACTCCCTGGGGGTTGGGTTCCTTCCTCTGTGGGGTGTGGGGTCTCAGCCCCAGCGTGAGGGAAGGAGATGGCATCACAGGTGCTCAGAGGGACTCCCTGGGGGTTGGGTTCCGTCCTCTGTGGGGTGTGGGGTCTCAGACCCAGCGTGAGGGAAGGAGATGGCACCACGGGTGCTCAGAGGGACTCCCTGGGGGTTGGGTTCCATCCTCTGTGGGGTGTGGGTCTCAGCCCCAGTCTGGAGGGAAGGAGATGGCCCCACGGGTGCTCAGAGGGACTCCATGGGGGTTGGGTTCCTTCCTCTGTGGGGTGTGGGGTCAGCCCCAGTCTGGAGGGAAGGAGATGGCCCCACGGGTGCTCAGAGGGACTCCCTGGGGGTTGGGTTCCGTCCTCTGTGGGGTGTGGGGTCAGCCCCAGTCTGGAGGGAAGGAGATGGCCCCACGGGTGCTCAGAGGGACTCCATGGGGGTTGGGTTCCTTCCTCTGTGGGGTGTGGGGTCAGCCCCAGTCTGGAGGGAAGGAGATGGCCCCACGGGTGCTCAGAGGGACTCCCTGGGGGTTGGGTTCCGTCCTCTGTGGGGTGTGGGGTCTCAGCCCCAGCGTGAGGGAAGGAGATGGCACCACGGATGCTCAGAGGGACTCCCTGGGGGTTGGGTTCCTTCCTCTGTGGGGTGTGGGGTCTCAGCCCCAGCGTGAGGGAAGGAGATGGCATCACAGGTGCTCAGAGGGACTCCCTGGGGGTTGGGTTCCTTCCTCTGTGGGGTGTGGGGTCTCAGCCCCAGCGTGAGGGAAGGAGATGGCACCACGGATGCTCAGAGGGACTCCCTGGGGGTTGGGTTCCTTCCTCTGTGGGGTGTGGGGTCTCAGACCCAGCGTGGAGGGAAGGAGATGGCACCACGGATGCTCAGAGGGACTCCCTGGGGGTTGGGTTCCTTCCTCTGTGGGGTGTGGGGTCTCAGCCCCAGCGTGGAGGAAGGAGATGGCACCACGGATGCTCAGAGGGACTCCCTGGGGGTTGGGTTCCTTCCTCTGTGGGGTGTGGGGTCAGCCCCAGTCTGGAGGGAAGGAGATGGCGCCACGGGTGCTCAGAGGGACTCCCTGGGGTGACGGAAGAGTAAGACTGCGTACATGTCGAATGCCATCAGCCACACAACTCCACAGAGCAGCTGTCGCGGTCTAGGACTTATACCTCTAACAAACCCGAACTTAAAAAAAAGAAAGTCCAGGAACCAGCCCACCCAGGGGACCCCAGCCCTCGCCCACGGCAGCCGTGTGGCCCTGTGCGAGTCACGTCGCTTCTCTGGGCCTCGGTCTCTGCTCCTATACAATGGTAACAACAATGCCCCTCGGTGCGCTGTAAGAACTAAATAAGATTTAACAAAAGGTTCGCAGTGCCTGAAGAAACTCCCTAAACGGCATCAGATAGCCAAATAGCACCACTAAACAAGCGATCCTTCTACGTCTCTTGTTAGAAATTTGCTGTTTGGGACTGTTCTTCTCCATGCTCTGCTTTCCCCTTGTATCCAACTTGCAACACAGTTAAGACAATTTAAAAAAAAAAAAAAAAAAACAAAAACAAACATAGTAGGCTCGACCTTTCGAAGTCCAGGAACAAACACAGATCCCACACGGGACTGAGAGAACTGGAAAGTTTCCCTCCTGAGAGCCTTTGTATCTTCACATAAATAGTGAAATAAAATATTAAAATAAATAAAACATGTAACACAAGTAAATACCTGGCATGAGAATCCTAAGGCAATAGTAATTCTTGTAATTTTTAAAATAAAGAATGCAGTGTCCACCTACAGTAGTTACTAAGTCACTAATTTTTTAAGGGAAAAAATGTGCTTTTATTTTTTTAAATATCTTTGAGAGACAGAAACAGAGAGATAGAGCTCCCATCCGCTGGTGCACTCTCCCAAGGGCCCACAGTGGCTGAGGCTGGGCCGTGCTGAAGCCAGGAGTTGGGAACTTTGTCCCACGTTGGTGTCAGGGATCCTACTGCCTGAGCTACCACCTGCTGCTTCCCAGCGTGCTCATCACCCGGAGCTGGCATCAGAGCGGAGCAGGACGCCGACCCCACCACGCCAATGGAGATGCAGATGTCCCAGCTGGAACCTTAACTGCCCCACCAGAAGCCCCATGCGAGTGACCAGGTTTAGCTGAAGTTTCTGGGCCTCTGATTCCAGCGTGGATGCATTTTGTGTTTGGTACAGACCACTGGAGGACGGTCTGCTGACGGCCAAGGGAGGATCGTAGGTGGAAGCCGGGAGGAACCAAGTGGCGCATCGCGACGTGTGTGCATCTGACCCAATCCGCAGACTCCCGCCAGTCTCAGACCGGCCAACAGGCAGAGGAACACACAGCCCTCTCCTCTGACCCCAGCAATAACCACCTTCACCTCCCCGCCACCATCCTCCTAGGCCCCTGAGGCTCTGGACGGTGCTGGCGCGACCAGGACCCCACTTCTGTATCTGAACTGCGCCTGCAGAAATGCTTCTCCCGCCCTCTTCCTTCCCTGCCCCCGAATCTCTCTGCTTCGCAGATCGCGCTCAGAAGCAAGGCTGTTGGCAGAAAGGCCAGCTGCTCGCCAGAACCACTGCTGCGATTGGAAAAAAGACGACACACACTCTCAGACACACACAGGGACGCACACTCTCAGACACACACACAGGGACGCACACTCTCGGACACACACACAGGGACGCACACTCTCGGACACACACACAGGGACGCACGTTCTCGGACACACACACAGGGTCGCACGTTCTCAGACACACGCACAGGGACGCACGTTCTCAGACACACACACAGGGACGCACGTTCTCAGACACACACACAGGGACGCACACTCTCAGACACACACACAGGGACGCACGTTCTCAGACACACACACAGGGACGCACGTTCTCAGACACACACACAGGGACGCACACTCTCAGACACACACACAGGGACGCACGTTCTCAGACACACACACAGGGACGCACGTTCTCAGACACACACACAGGGTCGCACACTCTCAGACACACACACAGGGACGCACGTTCTCAGACACACACACAGGGACGCACGTTCTCAGACACACGCACAGGGACACACACTCTCGGACACACACACAGGGACACACACTCTCAGACACACGCACAGGGTCGCACACTCTTGGACACACACACAGGGGCACACACTCTCGGACACACACACAGGGACACACACTCTCAGACACACGCACAGGGACGCACGTTCTCAGACACACACAGGGACGCACACTCTCGGACACACACACAGGGACGCACACTCTCGGACACACACACAGGGACGCACGTTCTCGGACACACACACAGGGTCGCACACTCTCAGACACACACACAGGGACGCACGTTCTCAGACACACACAGGGACGCACGTTCTCAGACACACACACAGGGACGCACACTCTCAGACACACACACAGGGACGCACGTTCTCAGACACACACACAGGGTCGCACACTCTCAGACACACACACAGGGACGCACGTTCTCAGACACACACACAGGGACGCACGTTCTCAGACACACGCACAGGGACACACACTCTCGGATACACACACAGGGACACACACTCTCAGACACACGCACAGGGTCGCACACTCTCGGACACACACACAGGGACACACACTCTCGGACACACACACAGGGACACACACTCTCAGACACACGCACAGGGTCGCACACTCTCGGACACACACACAGGGACGCACACTCTCAGACACACACACAGGGTCGCACGCTCTCAGACACACGCACAGGGACACACACTCTCGGGCACACACACAGGGACACACACTCTCAGACACACGCACAGGGTCGCACGTTCTCAGACACACGCACAGGGTCGCACGCTCTCAGACACACACACAGGGACGCACACTCTCGGACACACACAGGGTCGCACGTTCTCAGACACACGCACAGGGTCGCACACTCTCGGACACACGCACAGGGACGCACACTCTCAGACACACACACAGGGACGCACACTCTCAGACACACGCACAGGGACGCACACTCTCAGACACACACACAGGGATGCATGCTCTCGGACACACACACAGGGATGCACACTCTCAGACACACACACAGGGACGCACGTTCTCAGACACACACACAGGGACGCACACTCTCAGACACACACACAGGGTCGCACGTTCTCAGACACACGCACAGGGTCGCACGTTCTCAGACACACACACAGGGACGCACACTCTCAGACACACACACAGGGACGCACGTTCTCAGACACACGCACAGGGTCGCACGCTCTCAGACACACACACAGGGTCGCACGTTCTCAGACACACGCACAGGGTCGCACGTTCTCGGACACACACACAGGCACGCACGTTCTCAGACACACGCACAGGGACGCACACTCTCAGACACACACACAGGGACGCACACTCTCAGACACACACACAGGGACGCACGCTCTCGGACACACACACAGGGACGCACACTCTCAGACACACACACAGGGACGCACACTCTCAGACACACACACAGGCACGCACGTTTTCGGACACAGGCACGGGGACGCACACTCTCGGACACACACACAGGGACGCACACTCTCAGACACACACACAGGGACGCACGCTCTCGGACACACACACAGGGACACACACTCTCGGACACACACACAGGGACGCACACTCTCGGACACACACACAGGGACGCACACTCTCAGACACACACACAGGGACGCACGCTCTCGGACACAGGTACAGGGACGCACACTCTCAGACACACACACAGGGACGCACACTCTCAGACACACACACAGGGTCGCACACTCTCAGACACACACACAGGGACGCACACTCTCAGACACACACACAGGGACGCACACTCTCAGACACACGCACAGGGACGCACACTCTCGGACACACACACAGGGACGCACGCTCTCAGACACACACACAGGGACGCACACTCTCAGACACACGCACAGGGTCGCACGCTCTCAGACACACGCACAGGGACGCACGTTTTCGGACACAGGCACGGGGACTCACACTCTCGGACACACACACAGGGACGCACACTCTCGGACACACACACAGGGATGCACACTCTCGGACACAGGCACGGGGACTCACACTCTCGGACACACACACAGGGACGCACACTCTCGGACACACACACAGGGATGCACACTCTCGGACACACACACAGGGACTCACACTCTCGGACACAGGCACAGGGGCGCACGTTTTCGGACACAGGCATGGGGACGCACGCTCTCAGACACACACACAGGGATGCGTGCTCTTGGATGCATCTTCTCTGTGATTTTGACAGTAACACCAGCATCCGGTCCTCCATCCCTTTCCTGGCACAAACCCAGCTGGGTGTAAACTGCCCCCAGACAGTGACCCCCATCCTGGGCACGGAGGACCCCTCACTGTGGCCACACCTGCCCTGAACAGCTGAGTCCATAGTGATCTATGTCCATCCTCTGCTTCCCTGTAAAAGAACCAAGAGAAGAGAGGATTCTAGCCGAAGCCACTGCTAACCGAGGGCAGCCCACACACAGGGCTGGGTGAACAGAGGGCACCTCCAAGTTCACCACAGGCTCCTGCCTTTCTTCACTCCGAAGACCAAAGATGCCCTGTCTGAGACGCAAGAAGCCACACTTCACAACCACAGGAGCCACAGCTAGAGACATCCAGAGAAACAGCTACCCTTGTCCCAGCTGGTAGACACAAACAAGAGAGGCGGGAAGAGTTAAGAGTATCCTCAAGGATTGCTACCGCTGAATGGGGGGATAGAATTTGCACCCGGCCAGGCTGACTTGGAAGTCTGGCCATCTGCCCCTTAGTCCTGCTGGTCCGGAGGGGGAAACGCTGGCTGGGCAGATGGAAGACTCGACTTCGATGACGCCTTCCGCTGCCAGCAGTGCGCACATCACAGCCCATCTGGCTGGAGGGAGCGCCACGCTTCCTGTTCCAACACGGTGGGAATTCGTGACATCACACAAAATAACATACGTGAGAAACGTTTGCACTGTTGGAAGCAAAAGGCGGGCGGCCCACATTTCACAGGACTGTCAGATTGAGGCCCACTCAGCCTCTGCACACACACGTTTCGCACACCTGCGGGCACAGGGCTCCGGGACCACACACACACAAAGCTCACACTTGGCGCTCCCCTCTCTGTGTGTCTTGATTTGTCTTCCACATGTTCACGTCCTGCACTCTCCTAGGATGCCTGGCACCCAGGCTCGGTGCAAGCCTGCAGGAGATGGAGTGCAGAAGTGTATCCGGCTCCGGGCGTTGCCAAGTGTGCTTCTCCCAGAGGGGATGTTGGAGCCTCAGAAGCACAGACTTTCTTTTTTGGTAAAAGAGAAACAGTCAAGGTTTTTTTTTTTAATCCCCACTCAACTCGAATGAAAATAGCTTCAGAAAACGGCGGAAGCCTAGGGTTGTGCAATTTGGAAGAACGGAGACTGTTTTGTCCCAGATCAGCTGTCACAGCTCAGGAAGTGTCACACCTCAAATATTAGAAGACAGAGCAAAAGCCATGGGCGTGCAGGAGCATTTGATCAGCGGTATTAACAAAGGCTCCCCCGCCCCCACGCACACACAGATAGCTTCCAACCCAATGTAATGGCCTCCTTGGCAAAGGATTCTGTTCCATCTTTCATTTTCAAATCGTTTGGAAATGGTCAACAACTCAGTTTTCGGGAAAATAAGCCCAGTTCTAATGTAGACAAAGGTCATCTTGCGGGGTCAGGGCCATCAGGCCTGGGCCAAGCACAGTCCACCAACTGCCTTACATCTGCACGGGGATCCCACATCCGGGCAGACCTCACGGTTTCCCAAGCCCAGGGTGTCAGACTGTCTCTCCAATTGAACAGACCTAATGCAGCGGCACCCTGTGTCCCACACCTGGATGCTGGACACGCAGGAAGAGGAGGTGAGGACAGAGAACTTGGCTGCAGGAGAAGTCCCGGGACCAGAGAGGCCATCGCCCGCTTTGATCAGAACAGACGACAGCATTCGGGAAAAATGGCAGGTGTCGGGATTGGGGAACTTCTCACATTGAGGTTGGCATTTGGCACTTAATTGGCCTTCAAAGATACACACACACATACACACACTCATGCACGCACACACATATATACATGCACATGTACACACATACACACATGCACACCCATATATACACACTCATACACATACACACATGCAACACACATTCATACACACAAACATGCACATGTGTGCACACAAAGACACACATGTACATATATACACACTCATGAACACACATACACATGTATACACATACACCCACAGATGCACACACACACTCATACATATATACACAATACACCCACAGATGCACACACACACTCATACATATATACACACATACACCCACAGATGCACACACACACACTCATACACATATACACACATACACCCACAGATGCACACACACACTCATACATATATACACACATACACCCACAGATGCACACACACACTCATATACATATACACACATACACCCACAGATGTACACACACACACTCATACACATATACACACATACACCCACAGATGTACACACACACTCATACACATATACACACATACACCCACAGATGCACACACACACACTCATACATATATACACACATACACCCACAGATGCACACACACACACTCATACACATATACACACATACACCCACAGATGCACACACACTCATACATATATACACACATACACCCACAGATGCACACACACACACTCATACATATATACACACATACACCCACAGATGCACACACACACTCATACATATATACATATACACCCACAGATGCACACACACATACACTCATACATATATACACACATACACCCACAGATGCACACACACACTCATACATATATATACACATACACCCACAGATGCACACACACACACTCATACATATATACACACATACACCCACAGATGCACACACACACACTCATACACATATACACACATACACCCACAGATGCACACACACACTCATACATATATACACACATACACCCACAGATGCACACACACATACATACATATATATATACACATACACCCACAGATGTACACACACACACTCATGCAAATATACACATATATACCCACAGATGCACACACACATATATATACACACATACACCCACAGATGTACACACACTCATACATATATATACACATACACCCACAGATGCATACACACACACTCATACATATATACACACATATACCCACAGATGCACACACACATACATACATATATATATATATATACACACATACACCCACAGATGCACACACACACACATGCACACTTTGAGCATTTGGAAACAAGTTATTACTTTGCCAGCTACATCATCCCTCAGGCCAGCCCAGCTGACCCTCGAACAGGCCAGTTTCCTCTCCACACCGCTTGTTCACCACTGCATAGGTTTCCTCAAAACCAGCCTGGAAGCTCCAGTGTGCTCAAGGGTCAGGCTCGAGCCGCTCCAAAAGCCTTGGCTTTGACCACAGTGCATACCCCTTCCCGACAGTGCAAGGGACAGTGGCATCCCGAGTCGTCAGCCCTGTCTCTTCTGTTCTTTCCTTTCTTCTTTTCATTAAAAAGCAACAAGCGGCCCCACCTTTACCCAGGACCGGCCTCATGGGAAGATGAGCAGGTGGTCACCCAGGGCCTCACTGAGCAGGGCCTGCACTTGGCCTTGTGCCCGGCTGCCCTGTTTACAGTGGTGACAGTGTTTAGGAAGGGCCGCCGCAGTTTTATTCATTGGGCCCCACACATGGTCACCAGCCCTGTCCCCCTACCTGCTACAGGTTCCCACGGATGTCCCACCTCTGAGCTAGGAACCATCTCTTCAAAAGACAGTTGAGGCAGAAGGATACAGAGGGGAAGGCTTGTGGAAAGGTGCTTGTTGATAAATTGTCTCCTTTCTCTGCCTGCACGTCTTGCTGTAACACTGACAGGATGTAAGGCGTGAGGGCAGGTTCCCCCGAGGCCACCGCTCCCAGCTCCAAAGTCCCATTAGGCTGCATTTATATTTTTGTTGTGTGAAAATTCAAACTCCTCATCCAAAAATCCAACCACAGGGGAATTCTCATGTGAATTCCAGCCAAATCTGGCTCTGCACAAAAACTCAGCAAAAATGAGGATATGGAAATTCATAAAGCAGCCCCCAAATGGAAATGAATCCACTTTGAAGATGGGCAAGATTAAATTTAGATGAAAGGGGAAAAAAAACCACAATGAACTTGAAGGAGATATTCGGGAGAGCTGTCTGACAAATCGCTACCTCGATTTTCAGACGCTTTCTTCAAGAGGGAAAATAGCCCACATTTCGAAGGCACAGAACATTGCCAGAAATAATATTTGAGACGTGACACTGTGTTATCTAGATATTTTGACAGGACTTGTGCATATGTGAGAACAGAGCTAAAAAAGTAGGAAGGAGCCCATCCCTGGAACAAACTCCGAAGAGGAGAAAATGATACTGACGTCTGAGAGCCAGCAGAGGCCCTGAGACAGACGGCGAGGAGGCTGTGCCGCGGACCGGCGGCAGCACCGTCAGACGGCGCCCTACAGGCACACCCGAATCCACACGCCTTGCTCACCACGAGAACACGGAAACTGTACATAACACAATGTGAGCGGGTCCACAATCATTGACTGTAACCTACTTCCAGAAGATTGAACAAGTTTGTGGTTTTTTGTTGTTGTTGTTTTTTACCTAACACTTCCAAAGAAAGAAATAATAGGTCAATGAGCCCAAATATCAATCAATAAGGATGGGAAAATATCTGACATGCTTAAAGCATTTTTTTAGCTCCAGGTGAGAATTTAAATTAATGCTATAGCATCCTAATAGTTATGTACCCATTCATTGACTTGAAGATGGTGAAATTCTACTATGGTTCTAGAAGTTTGATTTTTAAGATTAATTAATTTATTTGAAAGGCAGAAAGAGAGAGAGAGAGAGTGAGAGAGAGGAATTTCCAGCCACTGGTTCACTTCTGAAGTAGCTACAGTGATAGAGGCTGGCCCAGGCCAAAGCCAGGGCTTTGGAACTCCATCCAGGTCTCCCACGTGGGTGGCAGGTGCCTAAACACTTGGGCCATCATCTGCTGGCTCCCCAGGTGCATTAGCAGGAAACTGGGTCAGAAGCGGAGCAGCCAGGGCTCAGCACTGTCCCTCTGATATGGGATGCCATCATGGCAAGCGGTGTGCCGCAACACCAGCTCCTGACTGTGGAACTGTTGACTTCTCAGGTTAACCAGCAGCTGCTGTGCCATTCTTCAGTCACTCACGCCGAGCCCCGGCTTCTGCAAGCACTGACTCCTGGGGGAAGTTGTCCTGCACATACCCTCTCCTCCGTCCCCAGCCCTGCACAACGACGGATTCACAGTGCCTCCCTGGCAGTCAGCTTGTCAGAGAACAGACCTGCTCCCCATGGATGCCACCATGAATTTTATGGCTTTTTTCTCTTTCATTATCCAGCAAGCTCCTTAGGGATGGCGACCACATCCCACACAGTCACCAACACCAGGTACAAGTCACATGGTTTCCCTGCCAATGTAAGTCCAATGCCCTAAGCTGTAGAACATCAGGGAATTTCACAAAGTTCAAAGAAAGGTGGAATTAAAAAGTTAACAATAATTTTAGTGCAAAATATTTTGAAATCTGGGGGCTGGCATTGTGGCACAGCAAGTTAAGCCACTGCCTGTGACACCAACATCCCATATTGGAGCTAGTTCCAGCTGCTCCACTTCTGATCCAGCTCCCTGCTAAGACACCTGGGATGATGGCACAAGTGTTTGGGCCTCTGCTACCTGCGTAGGAGACTCGAATAGATCCTGGCATCAGCCAGTCCCAGCCCAGCCACTGCTGCCATTTGGAGAGTCAATCAGCAGATGGAAAATCTTTTTCTTTCTGTCTCTCTCTCTGCATGTGTGTCGCTCTGCCTTTCAAATAAATAAAACAGATCTTTTAAAAAATTTTAAAAATGCAAAATTTTTAAATCCATGCATAATTTTTAATAATACAGATTTTCCATGAACTTTCTGAAGATCCCGCTTGTGTGCAGTCTCTTTTAAAATTAGACAATTTAGAAGATAGAGAGGTGAATGACAAAATACACAATTGTTCATTATTTATGCCACGGGCTTTTGTTTTATTTTATTTTTTGACAGGCAGAGTTAGACAGTGAGAGAGAGAGACAGAAAGAAAGGTCTTCCTTCCATTGGTTCACCCCCCAAATGGCCGCTACGGCTGGTGCTGCACCGATCCAAAGCCAGGAGCCAAGTGCTTCTCCTGGTCTCCCATGCGGGTGCAGGGCCCAAGCACTTGGGCCATCCTCCACTGCACTCCCTGGCCACAGCAGAGAGCTGGACTGGAAGAGGAGAAACCGGGACAGAACCTGCGTCCCAACCAGGACTAGAACCTGGTATGCCGGTGCCGCAGGCGGAGGATTAGCTTAGTGAGCCACGGCGCTGGCCGGGCTTTTGTTTTCTTAACATTTATTTATTTATTTGAAAGGCAAAGTGAGAGAGAGAGAGAGAGAGAGAGACAGAGAGAGAGACACACACACACACACAGAGAGAGATAATTTCCACGTCGACAACAATGTCGACAACAACCAGGGCTGGGCCAGGCCAAATCCAGGAGCCAGGAACTCCATTTGGGTCTCCCACCTGGATGACAGGCACCCAAGAACTTTATCCTCCCAGGGGATGCGTTAGCAGAAAGCTGGTTAGGAAACATAGGTGGGACTCGAACCCAGGCACTCCCCTATGGGATGTGGGCAGCCCAAGAGGCAGCTTGATCCAGGGCACCACACTGCCCCACCCTGTGCCATTGTTTGGGCTATGGAAAAGATCTCATTCCCTAGAAAAATGTTTTCTAGTTGGTTTATATTTGGGGGTTCCGAACATTCTTTCTTATTCAAATAGAGCCATGGAGACCAAGTAAGGCATGAAGGTGATTGGTGGAAACGCACAGTCAATGCATCTACCAGGCAAGACAGAAGGCAACGTTGCCAGCCAAGGACTCGCTGAGCTGCTGGTGGGGTAGCGGCTCTGACGCTGGTCAGCTCCTCCACGTGCGACTGGAACAGCAGGGAAGGGGGGAGGAGCGGAAACCGGAACCCCCAGCAGAGGGCAAGACCTGGAGAAGCAAAGACTGGCTCTGCCGAGATGCCTGGGGTGGCGCTCATTTGGCTCAGGGTTAAGAAAAATGCTCGGGTCAACTTTATGTTTATTGTATTTCTTGTCCAGGTGGCAAGCAGAATTGGGACAGATGTAAAATAAATTGGGTTCTATCTAGAATATGACAGAACAGGGGAAATTCAATAGGACAGGATATGTGGAAATGAAACCTACGCTGTTTTTTTATCCCCCTCAGGAAGTGCTGTAACGTTGAATGAGATCAATCTTTGGGCACTCAGTTCACTATTATAAAACAATGACTTTGAAGAAAATGACCACTACGGCTGTCTCCAATTCCCTGAATTCTAAGGAGGACTACAGAAATGCCAGTCTTTTTCTAGGTCAGTGGTCCTTACCTAGGTCGACAAACCACCCCCCAGGATGGAGCAAGCACCAGATCTGGCTGCACAGGTTCTGCACAGCACAACTGCCGTTGACCCAGGTGCCGCGTGTGTGGCATCTCCGGGGTCGTAAGGTGCTCTTCTCTCATACACACATAGCAAAAGAACTTGAGGATTTTCATTTATCTGCTTCACATCCAAGATCAATTTGAAAAAAATCAACTTTGCATGGCCTGAGCTTAGGGTAGAGGCTTGGACAGGGCTGAGGGCCCTGCACCCTGTATCGGAGCACCTGGGTTTGAGTCCTGGCTTCACTCTCGACTCCAGCTTCTCGCTAATGCATTCCCTGGGAGGAAGCCAGTGAGAGCTCAAGTAATTGGGTCCCCGACAGCCACATGGGAGAGCCGGATGGAATTCCATGATCCTGGGTTTGGCCTGGCCTGGCCTAGCCCTGGCTCTTGCAGGCGTCTGGGGAGTGGACCAGAGTGTACCGAGCTCACGCGCAAACCACAGCATCTCACTGCTGAGTTGCTCACGGAGCATCCAAGGGCACCATCTTGTCTGCACTCTAAGTTCCTTGTGCTCCGTTAAGAGGATGTAGATTTGACAGTGTACCCTTAACTAAACTACTACTCCCACGGTAACTAAGAGGCTTTTTTCACATCCTACATAGTTGCATAGCCCAACAAGAATGAACCTGGAAGACATTATGCCAAGTGAGATGAGCCAGTCACAGACAAACGCTGTCCTGGTCCACCCACATGGGGGTATATACAAGAGTTGGGTTCAGAAAGACCAAAGGTAAAATGGAGTTCCCAGGGGCTAACACAGGGGAAGCAGAGGCTGTAATTCCATGGGTACAGAGTTCCGGTGCTGCAAGATGAAGAATTCGAGAGCTCTGCATCATAATCATGTCAATACCCTTGATGCTACTGAACTGGACACTCAGAAATGGTTCATGTGGCTAATTTTACATCTGCTTTCTTAACCACAAACACTAAAATCCCTGCACAAACTCACAGGTTGAAAATGACACTGGTACTGTCAGCACGAGCAAGAAGGAAACAAAGTGAATGCTAACTATCCCTTCTACCGCTCGAATGTCTTCCCCAGCGCCAGTGCAGGCTGAAAGGCCACAGCCATCACATTCGCTCAAAAAGAGAAGCTACAGGAACAACGACCTCTACTAGGGATCTCCATACTCGTTCATTCCTAGTGAACTCTCAGAAATATGTGTCGTGTCCTGAAATTTTAGCTAGGGTTAATAAAGCCACCATAATCAGCATTTCCTCTTTCCCTCATTCTATCATTTTTATATTTCATTTTGTTTGAAAGGCAGAGAGAGAGACAGAGAGAGAGAGAGAGAGAGGTCTTCCATCTGCTGGTTCACTCCCCAAATGCCCGAACCAGCAGTCAGAGAGCAGAGACAGGAACTCGATCAGCTCTCCCGTGGGTGGCAGGGATCCAAGGTTTGAGCTGTCACCTGCTGCCTCCCAGCGTGCACATTAGCCAGAAGCTGATTGGAAGTGGAGAACCAGACACCCCAAATATGCGCTCCAATATGGGATTTGGGAATCCCAAGTGATGACTGGACAGCTGTGTCCCTCCTCATTCTTACAAAATTGTATGTTTTGTTGACTTTATTGCTGCACTTGAGATATTAGCAAAATATCACATACACTCAATTTAAATAATTATTGTGCGTACATGTTCAACTAGTTTCTCAAGCAGGTGCACTACCAAAAGCACTGGAGGGCAAGTGTCCTTGATTGACAGTTGCTATGGACACCATTCATGGTCTTGCCAGGGGTGTGTAGGAGGACCCAGGGGATAGCACCCAGGACACTGATACCAGATGACAACTGCTAATCATGGAAAAGTCAGAGACGCAGGGGAAAAGAATGGCGATGGTGCTACCAGGCAAGAAGGTAAACCCTGTGCCATCACCTTCCATTGTCTTGTGGAGGAAAGGTCACCAAGCCCGTGGACTGAGGTCTCGTCTGGTGCTACTCCCATATCCAAGTCTTTGAAACTTACAAATAAGTTAACACTTGCAAAGGGAGGCTCAGCGCCCCCCTGACTGGAACGTGGGCAGGTCTGGGTCGTCGGCAGCCTGTCCACGAGCCCTGAGATGGGAAGACCGGCACGGGCAGAGCACACGGACACAATGCTCTAGGGCTTGCACTGCGGCCCGTGCACAACAGCAGCGAGTTCTCTGCACCCGGGAAAGGTGTGGGAAACATCCAGTTAAAAAAAGAAACCCCTAAGTGCAGTTAGCCATTTTCTAGTCAAGAAAAAAACGTATTTTCTCTAACAACCCCTAATGGAAAGTATATATTACTTAATAAGGTAATTATATATGCACATAATTTAAATTTTAAAGGAGGCATAATTTCTTAATCAGGCTTTCTGATTTTGAAACGTAGCCACACGATGGACAGATACCTGTACTGGTTTCAAACGTTATCGGGGGAAACCAGGGGGACACATTTCCTATTTATACTTCACTCTGATTAAGACAAATGTCAATGAATATTGCCAACCTCAGGCATCCTCTTTCCAGGGGTCGTATAAAATTAAAATAACTAATCACTCTGTCAGACTACGATGCATTGCAACAGTAACATTTAGCATTCAAAAGTGGTGCCTTTGAGATCAACCGGAGTCCGGCTGGAGACATTGTGGTCTTGCCAAAGTCTACAGCTGTCGGAACACGGAGGCAGAACCCTCGCGAGGAAGGAGCCGCTGGCTGCTTTTCCATCAGAATGAACACGTCCATGTGTTGGGCGTCCTCCCCCAGGGGTTCCCTGCGTGTGGACGATTGCCTTCCTACTTTATGATCCCAATTTGTCTTCACTTTTATTTGTAAGGTGGCAGGTAAAGAGCCAAATATAAAATGACAGCATTTGGTGGGTGATGGGTTTTCCCACTCAGTCATACATAAGGGCAAGTCTCTCAGAAACTGACGAGAGGGAATGTGTAAGATTCCGAAGCAGAGACTTGGGGCTGTTTGCAAGGGACGCACAATGTACGAGTTAGTAGCAGATGCCGACGTGTTCGTGCAGGTGCACGGAGAATTGCCAGGTTAGAGCCGTGAGGCACTGGCAGACTTGTCGCATTCGAGGGGCAAAACAAATGACCTCTGCCCTCCAAAAACTCCTGCACCCAAGCGAATGGAAATTCCCCTCTGCTCATTGCTGCCACCGCACTTCACTTCAAAGACTGGCAGAAGAACGGGAAGTGATTTCTTCCTGGGGACGGCAGGAAAGCGGAGACGCCATCAGACTGCAGGAGTGGGGGTGCAGAGTCGGCCCCAGCTTCCCCGGACAGCGAGCTGGAATCAATGCCCATGGGGGCGGGAACTGTCATACGGTCCCATTGTAAGTACACATTGATTAAAACCATCAAATATAAATCAATGGATGCATTAGTTCATATTAATAATACAAACATTATTATGCACTAATTTTTAAACTGTTTACCTTAAAATTTTAATTAACATTAATAATATAAAATTATCATTTGTTACTCTTTTGGCATTTTCCCCGTCAGTATTTAGCTTAGCCATTGCAGTAGGTGTATAGGTAAATCAATATAAAGAGAACAGACTTCATGTAGCTCACGGATACGATTCTAAGAATACAGTGAGACTTGCCTTCCTTTCTTTCTTAACTTTCCCAACAGCATCTTTTTAATTTACTTCACAGTCAGAGGCTTGATACTCAACTAGAAGAAGCAGGAAGATCAGTGTTCAGCAGAAACCTAGACAAGAGCTGTCAACAAGAACCAAGTCCCAGTGTGGCAACTCCACTCCCGTACGTTACATTCTTATACCTTTTCGTGCTAATCGAAATGCTTACACACACGACTTGCCTCCGTGGCCTGTGTGTTTTACCTTCAACAACGTGCGAAGTGGCTGGCTGGAATCCAGCGCCTGGAGCTCTCTCACTAAAGATCGGCTCAGCCTCTCCCTAGTCCCCTCGGAGCACAGCCAGAGTGGTTTTCTGCATTTCTCCAATTCTTGCCTCTCTGGCAGTGGCACCTCGTGGCTGAGCCCCAGAGACCCTAACTGCAGGGGAGGGGTCTCAGCAGAGACGGCACCGAAACCCAGGCCATGAGAACCACACGCCCCTTGCACGGATCCCGTATCTTCCCTGGCATTTTCCCAAATGCCAAGCTTGTGCAATACTGCCACAAGAGCATCCACTCCAATGCACCTGTTTCCCACTCGGATGGATTTCAAGGCAAACGCAGGCTTCAGACCAGGCTCAAGGACTAAGCACAGAATGCTTCCTCTCTGAAGTGCCCCAGGCACAAATCCCCAACCTAAGGAAAGAGGGTGTCTGGTCCCTGGGACGCATTAGCCAGTAAGCCCACGCTCATTCAGGAACCTGACTCGAGCCGAGAGCCCAACCAGGGGTCAGGCCCTGGGCACAGCCGTCGGGGAGGTCGGGGTCTCTGTGGGGGCTTCCAGTCGGTGAGATGCCACCTAGGGCACTTCAACACCCAGATCTTTAAGGCTGTGCTTGACGTTTACAAAGCAGTCAAACTAAGATGAGCCTATACAAGCGCACCCTCTACAAGCCTTCTCTTCTCCCAGAAGGAAGCCCTTCTAGAAAATCATTCTCAACCGAACTCATGAAATTATGCATGTATAAATCATTCCATGTGCCCATCATCGAACCCACAGTGGACAGACTTGTGGACACCCTGCACCTGTGACAACACCGTGAGGGGGGAAAGTAGAATTTTCTGGAAACAATGAAGAGAATGCACCCATTGTAACTTCAAGGGGCTTCCGATAACAAAAACCTGTTTTCTTCTCATCACGATCACATCACTCCCCTACATCTTTCATGAAACCAACTATGAGTCATTTACTCAACTTCTTTTTGTGAAAAAAAAAATACATTTTGCATTTTGTCATTCTTAAAATTCAAAAGAGAAAAGCAGTGCAGCGTCTCACCCTCCCTGCCCTGGTTAGTGGCATGGGGGATCAGGGAGATGAATTTTCTGGTAATCCAGTGAGCTCATCAGCCCAGTGATCACATTGCCATGCTTAGTTCTGGCCAAGCTGCAACGGAGGCATTTCTATGCTGCCCACCCCAGTGAACGCCAAGTGCGTCTATTACCGTGTGGGCCCACAGAACAGAGAGGACCTGGTCAAATCCTTCCGTACCTCCATGGCAGGTGCATCCGCACATGAGCTTAACGGGGCGTTTGAAAAACACAGCTCTCATTTGACCTTCTGTGGCTGGGCCACAGCTGCAAGCTCCACATTTTGTGGAGTTAGCCTCAGATCCTCTGCTTGACGACCACTCTAAACCACAGGGCTCCGCGTGAACCCAATAACCCCTCACGGGCACCTGCTCCCCTCACTATCCTCACCTGAGGTCTGTCTGGCTTTATCACTCAGCTCTGCACCGGGTGACCAGGCATGGTGCTTCTGAACCAGTGGCTACTTCTGAGCGCCACCCCTCCATATAGTCTTACCTCTTCTGCATGCCCACCCCAAGGCCACAGTGCACACGGCCCTCCCTCCCTTGGGGGCTCCAGAACAAGGGGGCTCACTCTGTCCAGTCCTTAGAGACGAGCACGTGCCTTCAGCACGCAATCGTAGAATCTGAGGATGGACGTCTGTGTCTAGAGGTGCGCCCTTCAGTGTCCTCTGCCTTGTCAAGCCACACCTCCCTGCGGCCACTGTCTGGGCACACGGTAGGCCGGATCTGTGGCACTGAGATGCACAGTCCCTCCCGAGCCAAAGCAAGAGGTGACCTCAGGGAGGGGAGGCTTTTCCTGGAGAAGCCTGGAGTCTAAGTGACGGCTGTCAGCCAGCATTGTGCAACTGGGCATAGCCCCTGCCCCCTTGGCAATCAAGACAAGGGGGTGTATCTGTCTTAAATCAGCCCCTCCCCCACCGAAGTGTGCCTCTGTGCCCTGCAATCTTGTCCTAGCTGTCCTAAATGAACTCCTTTGAAAGCAATGGGAAACAGACACCCCGGTGAGAACCTGGGGCTGACACACTGCTCCCGGGACACTCAGTTTTTTAGGTGTCTACACAAAGGGGACCTTTCTCTTCTTGTTGTGCATAGTGAGCCCAAGGGCAGGAGATGAGCATGTGTTTTGTCAACCTGGGCCCGCGCGGTGCGGATTCTTGGTCCAGTTCAAATTCTCAAGGCTGCATTTTGATCCCAGCTAAACCATCTCCCTGCTCGTCTCGTGGGTCGCTCCAGGCACATCTGACACGGATTCGACACCTCCACACGCCACCTCCACACTCTCGCGTTGCCCTAAATTTGGACTCGCCTCTCCTTGCTGCACTCGGGTTGCTCTCTTCAATCATATGTCACTTCCCCCAAAAGACGGGGCTCCAGGGGCCGAAGACGACAGTGTCTTGTGCTTTTCCCAGGTTTCAAGCCAAGCCCTGGGCTCAACCTGCTGCTCCTCCGCCCCTACAGACTGGAAGACCCAGAAGCAGAGCCTGCTCCAGGGGCCGCTCTGGACCCTGGAGTCTCTGCAGGAGCCCTCAGCCCTAGACTGAAGCAGGGACTGCCTGCCCTCCAGACCCAAATAAGTCCTCAAAGTGCGGCAAAATGCCTTGTTCCAGCCCTGCTCTGGCGATCGGTCCCAGGGACCCCATCCCTGCCTGAGGGTTGTTAAAAGTGGGAGCTACGTTCAATGCCTCCAACTAGACAACCTTGGGGGAGGGGTGGAGGAGGGGGTGCCAGTGCTCTCCTCCAGAAAGGAGCCTCTGTTCCACTTTATGAAAGGTTTTAAGCAGATTTCAGTGGTAGTCAAAGGGACACATTCCTGCTCTCCAAGGAATGCACACCCAGGAACTTGGAGACCAGCCAGGGGCGGCCACCATGCTGTGGCCAGAGGGTGGGGGAGACGTGTGCAGGGGCAGCAGCCGTGCGGGTGGGATGTGGGAGCTGCCTCTCTGGACTTGGATCCACGCGAAGGCACTCCCCGCCCGGGAGCTCCTGCAGGGAACAGCCTGGGCGGATGTGGCTACAGGAGCACAGGGCACGGGGCAGTGAAAGGCAGCGGGGCCGCTCTAATTACAGGTTCTGCAGAAATGAGGTTGGGACCCCACTCCAGGGCTGAGCACTGGGACTTGCGCTGTATCCCAGGAGACCCACACACACAAGCAAACCCACCGGGCTGAACACCCCAGGGGGCTTCCCCTTGACAGAAGCCTGGGTGACAGAACTGGCACTCCAGGGTCACTGCTGGACCCAAGAGTGGGCTCCAGTGTCCTGCTGCTTTGTAAGTGCTGTTACGTGGTGTAGACAGGAGAGCCGCTCTGCATGGCCGCCCCTTCCTGGGTGAGCTACACCAGCTCCGAGGTCTTTCTCCCTCTCTCTCGCTCTCTTTCTCTGCAACCTGGTAGAAAGCCCCTCACCCAAGCGCATGGGAAATGGGGGCCTCGTCCTCGCTGCCCTGGTCTATGTCACAGCCCCCTTCCTGGCACCCAGCTGTTGAGAGAGTTCCGTGTGCACTTAGACACCAGGATGCTGGCTGTGGAGCACCCAGCAGGGCAGTCCAGGACCCTGGCTCTGCTGCTCACTGCTGATGACCTTGAACCGTTTGGTTCTCTCCTCCGAGCCTCACTTTCTTCATCTGCCAACGGGAGGATAATAACGGGACTGTTGGGAGGATCAAAGAGGGGGGGTCGTGCTGGGCACTCAGACCTCAGCCCAGCCACTGCAGTGTGCCTGGGGGCCTCGCCCTCCACCCCACGCTTGCCTTCTCCCAGGCTCAAGCCCGTGGCTCCGTTCCAAGCCCTGTTGCTGAATTTTCTAATGCTTTGTCCTGCTGTCGTGTTTATAGCAGCAGTCACCCATCAGGGAGAGAAAAACCAGGGGAGAAGCATTTTGTTTCTGAAGTCGTTAATTTTACCCCAGACTTCCAAAAAAGAAGATCGCCCATCTGTTAAACAAACAAAAAAGACAAAGAAGATCAAAGATCTCTGAAAGTCATTCTTTACCCGTCAGCCAAGAGGAAATGAACATGGACTTGGCTCGATGACCAAGCCAAATGGGAGAGCGGTGTCACACGAGCCAAAGCCACCTCGCGTGAGAGGAAGAGAGTAATTCTTCCTTAAATACACGAGCTGTCGGCTTGGCCCCGGCTAACCGTGTTCAGAACTGCAGCCCAGCCTGCCTGCCAGCGCCTCCTCCCGCTGTGGGGCTGCATGTCCACACGCGTGCACTTCTCGGGGTGCCTGCCATGTGCGTGTCTTCCACCTGCAGAGGTAGGTGGTGCAGCCGGTGTAAGAGATGCCCTCGCTGCTTCCCACCTGCCCAGGCAAACCTCAGAGACAAAGTCACAAATCCTCCGGAGTCCACAACCGCCAGCCTTCTCTCCCCAAAATCACGCTCAACCCTGCAGCGAGCCGCTGATCCCTGTCTCTTCCTAAAAGCTACTCACGAAGTTGCCAACTTAACCAGCCTCTGCACCTGCCGCTCAAACCCAGACACCCAGAGCGTCGGTCTGCAGAGCGAAGAGCCGCACGCCTCGCAGGCTGCTCCGCAAGCCCGGGCAAGCCTCCCCGCTTTTCTGAGCCAGAACCTGCGGCCCGGGCCCCTCTGGCTGCGCAGGTGGGAGGCTCACTCACCTCGCTCATGTTGGCTGTGCAGCTCACGTCCTGCCGCTCGGCTCGCACGCGCGGCGCTGCCCAGGGCTCGCTGTGCCGCCGCTCCTGGGTTTCCTCTTAAAAGGAGCTGCCGGTTGGCATCACGCCTGCCGCGAGCCAATGGGATGCCTTCACCTGTCCGCTCGCCCGCAGGCATCCGAGAGCGCCAAGGGCCACCTAGTGGAGCGGGGAGGAACGGCGGGTTGGGTCCCTGCTCCAGCTGCGCCGGCGACAGGAGCTGCTGGGTTTACCCAGAAGTCAGGAGGGGACCCTGCGGAGTTGGTGGGAGTCTCCCAGCCCAGAGCCCCTGCACCGGCTGTGCCTGTCCCTCTGCCGTCTACGCCAGAGCTGGGAAGTGAGACCTTCCAGGGTGAACAGCCCGGCGCTGTGATCAGAAGCGGGGGCTCCTGGTAAGCGGGTGACCCCAGCGCCCTCTCCCGTGCACACCCATTCTCTCCCGCCTGCCTCCACGGGGTGACACAACAGTGACGCCTTCTCCGGGTGGGCCCTCAGCCATGGACTGTCTGTGCTTCCAGAACCAGAAGCTCCGAGTCTCCGTCCTGTCACAGCATCACAAAGCAGAGAGACACAGCGCTCAGCACAGGTTCACCAGCCCCGGGGAGGACGCGCAGCCTCCACCGTGGGCTCTGCTAACCGTCTCCAGGCTCAGTCTTTTTGCTCAGTCCCAAACTCACGGGACTCTGAAGAGTCTCCAGGACACCAGCAGACCCTCTGCCGTCCCCAGCGAGACGCCCTGCAGGCTCAACACCTGCACCCCCACTGCCAGTCCAGGTGTCGCTGACACCTCTGTCAGTCTCCTTGTCTGCACAGCTCAGGGCTTGGTGCCCTCGCCCTGCACCGCCAGCCTCGTGCTCCCAGTCTCACCGCTCCACCCATCTCTACATGTGTCCAGGTGGGCACCAGCAGGCTCCGGCATCTGTGGAATCCAAGGCCAGGAGCCCTGGTGAGGTCCCTTGCTCACATGCCTAGTGGACTTGTGTGAGTCGGAGCCCACAGTGGCGAGACTGATCTCTCCAGCAGTTTCTGGGGGAGCCATGCCCCCAGCTCAGGGCCACTTGCCAGGGGAACAGCAAAGACTGATGAGTCCCATTCCGTGGGGGTCTGTTCACTGGAACTCACTGCACCCAGTGACTGAAATGAGCATTACTTGTGTGTACACGGTACGCAATATGTGTATATACATATCTGTACATTTTATATATGTGTGTGTGTGCATACAGAGAGCTCCCTTCTTCGACTTCACAATGCTGTGAAACCCACAGAAATTCAGCAGAAGCTATACAATATTCATGGAACCATACAAGAGACATATAACCCTGGGTTACGAAGCAGTCTTAGAGGATTCTGCCCAACCGTAGGCTGATGTGAGTGTTCTGAGCATGTTTTCAGGTGTGCCAGGCTGAGCAGGTGTGCCAGGTATATTCACACACTTTTGACTTAGAACATTTTCAACTTACAATGGGTTTATTGAGATGGAGCCCATTGTCAGCGAGGAACAGGTACATACACCCATTGTGTATCCTCACTGCACAAATCATTTGCGTGTTTCCCCAGGTGGTCGTCTCCTGTTGATGAGTGTCAGCCGTGCTTGTTTTAGGGAACACAAAATAAGTGCCAATCACAGCATCAGAGAGAGAGCCGAGCTGCTGCAGGAGCTGGTGGTGGTGGGTTACACGGGCCGAGTCTGAGTGTGTACCCCATGCTTGCTGCAGACCCACCCACCCACCCCGACACTCTGGCACTGAGCACACCTCGATCATCTCCCTCCAGGCGGGCCTGGGGGCCACAGTTCTCTTGAGGTCCAGCAGCCCCACCAAGACCCACCATCAGAGCAAGGACTGGGCAGATCCTTTGGACCCCATCTTAGAATCCACAGGGACTGGGACGGTAAAAGTGGGGTGACTTACCCTTTCCCTGTGGTTCTGAAATGCAGTCAGGGTCGCGAATTTCTGCTTGAAGCAGTGATGGTACACACACACACATACATGCACACACATGCACACACGTGCACACACATGCACACACATATGCACACGCACATGCACACACATACATGCACACACATGCACACACATGCGTGCACATCCCTCAAGCACTATCTCCATCCAAATGTTCCAGGCTTCGCTTCCTCCTCTCATTGCTTCCTGTCCACTCCCCTACTCCTGTCTCCTTTGAGGGTCTGCTTGCCATTGATTGCTTTTATATCTCCATATCTAGTCGTCCCCCCCCCCAACTGGGTACCAAACTCCACGAATAATCAAGTTTCTCGAGTAAAATGGAATCGTATTTCCCTAGAACCTATGTGCACCCCCCTGTACACCTTAAATCATCTCTAGATTACTTGCAACACTGATACAACACAAGCTGTGTGAACAGTCGCTACACTGTGTCAGGGAATGATGACAAGAAAATCCTCTAGGGGCCGTATGCTGTGACCCAGCAGGCTATGATGACAGCATCCCACATCAGAGCACCGGTTCGAGTCCCAATGGCTCTCAAGTACTTGGACCCCTGCACCCACAAAAGAGACCCAGATGGAGCTCCAGGCTCCTGTGTTCGGCGTCTCCCAGCCCCAGCCATTGAAGATATTGGGGGAATGAATCAGCAGATGGAAGATTTCTCCCTCTCTCTGTCTCTCCTTTTCTCTCTGTCACTCTATCTTTCAATTAGTTAATCTTTAAAAAAAAAAAGGAAGTCTGAATATTCAGTACAGACACGATGTTTAAAAATATTTTGAATATGCAATCAGTTGGCTTGGTGGCTGCGGAACCCACAGGTGTGAAGGGCATACATATTTTTCATCAATAAGCCTCCAACCAGTCCTGTCATTCTGGTCAGCCACGTGCTGCATTGCACAGCAAGTGGAGCATGAAGCAAATGCTTAAGACACAAATCCTGGACACGAGGAGCTTTCCCTGTGACCTTGGGAACGTCCCTCCATTCCTTAGTGTCTGACTCCCTCCACTGATGACAGAGAAATAGCTAAACCTTGCCTCTGCCAGCCTGTGGAAATATATCTACTAACTATAGGGAGCCGGGGAGAAATGTTGGGGGAGCTGAGAGGGGTTAGATCTACAGCTTCACATATTAGATACTGGGGAACGCTCTGTGGCCGTGCCCAGCTAAAAGGCAGACCTACATACAGGTCAATGATCTGCGAATCTCTCCACCATATGTTCATCTTTCCACAAGCCTGATCCTGCTGAAATGGCAGGGTTGGAGCAGGAATCTTCGGGTTTGTTTCTAGGAATGCTCTCAGTTAGAGATGCAGGGTCCTGGCCGGCGCCGTGGCTCAACAGGCTAATCCTCCGCCTTGCGGCGCCGGCACACCAGGTTCTAGTCCCGGTCGGGGCACCGATCCTGTTCCGGTTGCTCCTCTTCCAGGCCAGCTCTCTGCTGTTGCCAGGGAGTGCAGTGGAGGATGGCCCAAGTGTTTGGGCCCTGCACCCCATGGGAGACCAGGATAAGCACCTGGCTCCTGCCATCGGAACAGCGCGGTGCACCGGCCGTGGCAGCCATTGGAGGGTGAACCAACGGCAAAAGGAAGACCTTTCTCTCTGTCTCTCTCTCACTGTCCACTCTGCCTGTCAAAAATAAAAAAAAAAAAAAAAGAGAGATGCAGGGTCCTTCGTCAGACTTTGATTCCAAATGGGCCGCTTGTGTTAAGCTCAGGGGCATGGGAGCCTTTCAAGAGAGCCCGTTCCTGCTTCATCTTTCCCACAACAGGCTTCGCAGCCTCAGTGCCAGCACCCGTATGCAGACATGAGTACTTTCTTAATCCCTGAACCTAGAAGGCACCAACAGAACACGTGGGCTCCACCCCCCATAACATAGACCGCATGGCCCAGGCTCCAAGGCTAGCCCCCTCCATTTCCTCCTCACTGCTCCCCCTCCAGATCCAAGTACAGTCTGGGTCTCCACGGTGCCCATGCAGCCCCCAAGCTGTACCCTCACCCTAAGGAGTGGGTCCATGGCCCCTGCCTTTCTACCTTCCTGCTGCCTTGAGTTTCATCTTCTTTGGAGTCTACTGGATGCCACGTGACCCCAGGCCGGAAGGCTGCCTTGGTCCCATCAGAGGAGGCAGAAATGCAGGGGAACTGTATCAGCCTCTCCGAGAAGATTTATTGACCAAAAATGCACCTGTGTGTGCACTTGACTGCTCAAGCTTTGCCCCTCCTTTCTGAATTCTCAGGGACAAGCCGGGCCACCCACCCTATTCACTCTTTCAACCCCAGCCCCAGCCCCAAGTGGGCACCCGAAGATACTTCGGAAGAAATCAGCGTTCTGGCAGTCACTAAGCGTGGATGGTGCTGTAGGGAAAAGAAAAGCTCCTTTGTTCTACAAAGTCAGATTCACTTTCCAGAGCCGACATGAAGGAATTTTCTCTTTAGAAAGGGAGAAAAGAGAATCTTTCAAAATTATCTTGTCAAATTTTAATCCGGCTCTCTAACACATTGGTGTAATCTGACAAAATTGACCTGTTCTAAACCTACATGATTGAATTTTTGTCTTTTGAAGGGAAAAAAAATCGAGGTCACTCTTGTGGCCTAGCAGGTTAAGCCTCAGGCTGTAAAGTCGGCGTCCCACACGGGCGTCTTTTTGTGTCTCAGGTGCTCCACTTCTGATCCAGCTCCCTGCAAATGTACCTGGGAAAGCAGCAGAAGACGGCACTTGGGCCCACGCATCCACATAAGAGGCCTGGAAGCAGCTCTTGGCTCCTAGCCCAGCTCCGGCCATTGCAGCGAATTGGAGAGTGAACCAGCAGGTGGAAGACCTGTCTCTCTCTCTCTCTCTCTCTCTCTCTCTCTCTCTTTCTATCTCTATCTCTATCTCTCTATCTCTCTCCCTGTAATTCTGTTTTTCAAATAGATTTTTAAAAACAAATCTTTTTTAAAGGAAAAAAATTCAATAAACAAAAATATCATTAGTCTGTAGCTTTCCAGAATGCTCACAAATACCAAGACCACAGCTCTTCTGCACCTGCTTCCCGTCATCCTTTCTCTGCGCTCTGAACCAACCCCTCTGTGCAACAGACGCAGGCGTTTCAGTCATTCATGGTCTCACACTTCCTTGCACTCGGCCCTCCATGCTGCCTCTCCCAGGCTCCCTCGTCTAAAGCAGCTGGTGTCTTGTGCCCCGACCCTTCCGTCCCACCTGCTCACCAGGGGAGGCCGCTCTTTCTTTTAAGAGGCCCATCCTGGTAGGGTAAACAGTTTGCAAACATCTCTGATTCTGTCAGCTGCTTCTTCACTCTGCTGTTGCCTGTGCCGTGCAGAAGCTTCCTCATTTAAAGTAATCACGTTTGTCTATTTTTGTTCTTGCTGTCTGTGCTTTTAAGGTTTTATCCCAAAAGGCATTGCCTATACCAATGTGTTGAAATGTTTCCACAATAGAAGATTAACATCCAGAAAATGGGAGAAATTCAAAACTCAACAACAACAAAATAATCTGATTTTAAAATGGGCAAGTGACCTGAACAGAAATACAAATGGTCAACAAGTATATACAAAAATGCTCAACATCACATCATCAGAGGAATGCAAATCAAAACCATGATGATATCATCCGATCCCAGCCAAAATGGCTGTTATCAAAAAGACAAGACATAACAGACGCTGGTGAGGATGCAAAGAAAGAGGAGTACTTCTGTGCCCAGCTGGTAGGAGCACAAGCCAGCATGGCCGTTAGGAGACAGTACTTAAGCCCCTCAAAGAACTAGAAACAGAACTTCCACATATTCCAGTTATTCCACTTCTGGGAATTTATCCCAAGGAAACAGCATCCGTATATCAAAGACATGACCGTGCTACTCCATTTACTGTAGCACTGTTCACAATAATCAAGATACGGAATCAACCAAGAAGCCCATCAGGAAATAAATGGATACAGAAAATACGCGCGTGTGTGTGTGTGCGCGTGTGTGTAACATATATAATGCAATAGTATTCAACCATAAACATGAAGTCCTGTCGTTTCTGGCAACATGGATGGAACCGGAGGACGTTATGTTAAGTGAAATAAGAAAAGCAGAGAAAGACACACACTGCATGTTCTCGCAGAGACATGGGGGCGACAGATGTGCTCACACAGAAGAGGAGAGTGAACTCTTGGCCCCCGAGGCTGGGAAGGGGAGTGGGCAGGGATGGGTGACCACAGCTGACAGCAGCTCACCATGTGTTTTATAAAGAACGAGGAGAGAGGAGTTCACAGGCTCCAAACATGAAGAAATGCAAAGTGTTAATGGATATGAGAGTGGCAGTTGCACACTGTGTGCAGGTACTGAATTATCACATCGTACTCAGTAAACACATCTAACTATGCATCAATAAACATAAATTGTTGGAAAGTGGGCATTTAGCCTGGTGGCTAGGATGCCTGCATCCCGTGTTAGACTACCTGGGTTTGTTCCTGACACTGCAGACCCTGGGAGAGGCAGCAGCCATGGCTCAAATCCCTGGGTGCCTGCCACCCGTGTGGGAGACCTGGGCTGAGATCCGGGCTGCTGGCTTTGGCACTGGCCTGGACTCAGCTGTCACAAACATCTGGGGAGTAAACCAGTCCATGGGATCTCTCTTTGTCTCTGCCTCTCAAATTAATAATAATAATAATAATAGATAAATAAAATAGTTTAAAGGCATCATTCGATTGGAGAAAATGGACCCTTGTAGGGGTCAGACAGGGGCAGGTCAATCCATCCACATGGGTCTGTGGACCTCAACCAAGCCTCCTCTTGGAAGTTCCAGGGCTGCAATCGTTCCTGAAGCTGTTGCTGTTCTCAAGGTTTAAATTATTCCCTGCTTATGGATGCAAAGGTCAGTCTATAACCTGCAGTCCTCTGCAGCCCAAGTAACTGTCCACGCCTGTCGTCCACCGGGCGGACTGGGCTGCTCGCAGGGCCCGCCTGTCGCCTGGCAGCCCCTCTCTTTAATGAAAAGGTCACTGGGTGTTGGCATTCAAAGAACCAGCGCCTGGCACTGAAGGCGGGCTCGTGGCTGTGGATGGCTCTTCTGGGTCCTCAGCAGCCTGACAGCTCCCAGAACTGTGCTTTGTTGAGTCTGTAATTATTTTCCTGGCCCCACTTTGACACAGGTGAACTGCCCCAATTCTCTCTCCAGCCATTGTTCACGAACTTTCAGATCAGTGATTCTTCCTACTGAGCCAGCCTGGTCTTGGGTACTAAATTGTGTTCGCATAAAACTCATATGTTGAAGCCCTGATCTCCCTGGCTTGATTGGGCTCAGAGATGTGGCCCTGTAAGAGGTCATTAAGGCTAAGTGGAGTCACAAGGGCAGAGCCCTCAGCCCGCCTGACTGTGCCTTTGTAAGGAGAGGAGGTTAGTGCACAGGGACAGACAGAGGGCCAGCCCCGTGGGGACACAGGGAAGAGGCGCTGTCTGTGAGCAAGGAGAGAGACCCCCGGAGAGGTCTTGATCTCGCCCTTCCAGCCTCCAGAACCAGAGGAAATACACGCCTTTGGTTTGTGTCTTCCGGTCTACAATACTTTGCCATGGCAGCCTGAGCTGGCTAAGACCCCTGGCCCTTAGCTGGGGCTGCTTCCTGGAGTGGACACCTCATTAGACCCCCTCAAACCCACCTCTCAGAACTGAAACACCTGCCGGGTGTGGGTGATGCACAAGCCAAGCCTTAGGACACCGCTCTTACCCTCAGAGAGCTGCTCTGCCCAAAGTCACTATGCCATCCGGGGAAGAGTCCACATCCCATCATGGCCTGCTTTCTTGTCCCAATTCAGGGCAACCGCAGAGCCGTCCATCTCAGCTCCCAAACTTCCTGTGGGATCAGCCGAGGCCTGTGTGCTGCCTGCATCACAGCCTACACTCTCCCATGTGCACGGCCCTGCGTTCCAATACGCAGCCCTGCACAGTCACACCCAGGGCAGTAGGGGATGGCAGACCTGTCTGGGGTTTGGAGCGGGGTCACCTGCCAACCGGCTGGCAATGCAGAGGCCTCGGCGGCTACAGGTGCAGCTTGGAGGCCTGCTGACTGCGGCATGTGGGGTTGTTCAGCGGTGCACCTGGTGAAGTGGGGCGGGACACTGCAGAAGGAGCACACCACCTGCCAGACACCCCTAGAAACACGTGGGCACACGTCAGGTATGAGGACAACAGAATCAGGTGGCTGTTGGTGAGAAAATCAAGGCTATGGTGTAAAGCAATGAGGCAGTGTAGCAGGAATTCATCCCGAGTCCAAGGCTAAGTATGAAACACAGAGAACTTCCTGGGCAGCAGGAAGGAGGAAGAGGAGTCTCCTATGGCTACAGGCAGGCAGAGCTGAGGGACGGCTGGAGGCTCAGCCGCCAGGGTAGCAGAGTCAGCGAAGAACACGCTGCACGCCCGCCATCAGCAGGAATGCCACACCAAGGTCAGGGTCTGACCATGCAGGGAGAAGGATGCTGACCCCCGGGAGGATGCGCTGGAGGACCCTGTGTCCCCACGCCCTCTGATTCCTCTGGGCCTGCAGGACTAGGTCTGGAAGCTGCTGCAGAAGCCTCTCCCAGGAGCTGTCCCGCCGCCCCTCCCAGCCACCAAACTCATATACTGGGGTTAAAGCATGACACAAGTGGAGGGCGAAGGGAGTGGTGGATAGGGGCCACCAAGCCCATTAAGGGAGCTGTAGGCCTTGGCCACCTACACCAGCAGGAGCCGTGAGAATGGGTTTGAGGCTGGATTCGGAGAGTGCTGGATCATGGCAGGAAGGCACCAATGGGAGCAGAAAACAAAGCAGGATGAGAGAAAGGTTACTGACACGGGAAGACGGTCCTCTGACGACACCATAGTGCTCTGGGGAAGAACCCGGGAGACAGCACCAGCAAGCTGCTGGCCTGGTTTTGAAGCCTTGGAGAAAGTGGTGTCCACGTGTACTGAGGCAAAGGAGCCACACCCGCTGTGGGGAAGACAGACGGAGGGTTCGGAGAGCCTCCCAGAGCAGGTTCACCACGTGCGATGATTTGGATACGCCTTGAGTTTGTCCCCCAAAAGTTCCTGTACTGGGAGCTTGGCCTGGGTGGGGAGGTGGACGCTTTAACACACTACTGCGAGGTCCTGCTGTCAAGTGGGGGCTGTGCCCTTGGAAGGGACTGTGGGACCCCAGACTCTCTTGGGCTTCCGGTCTCCTGGTGTGATCTCCTCCCACATATACGCCTGCAGTTGTAACACCATCCACTTAGCCCTCACCAGAGACTGGACCATGGGGACCTGCCTGACCATGGACTTTGAGCTAAGTAAGCCTCTCTTCTACTGAAGTGATGCTGCCTCAGTTACTTCATTGTGGAGACACAAAGCAGAGTAGTAGACCCTGTAAGGCTGGGGAAATCACAACGTGGAAATTGTCTGTACCAAAGCAGTTAGGAAGCGGCTGAGACAAGGAGCCAGACCACTGCTGAGTTGCTCCTCAGGTCAGGCCTGGTGGCAGGGGAAACTGTTATAGAACCAGACCTTCTGAGTGCTACAAGGGATGGGTCGATTTGGAAGTAACAGAAGCCAAGTGGCAACACCCAGCCATCAAGAGCAAGGCAGGTACAGTAATCACACTGGATGGAAAGCTCTAAGGGTGGCCAGCAAGCTTGCCTTGTGTAGCACAACATTGATAGATAGTCACAGAGCATGGTGCCCATGGAGGCAAGATAGAGAAGCAGTGAACAAGACTAGCACTCAATCTATACCACTGGTTTCAAAGACTCCTCCCGGAAGTCCTGGCAATGCCTGGAGGTATTTTTAGTTGTCATAACCTGGACAGATCAGGTGTCTTACTGACATCTCGTGCATAGAGACCAGGGTACTGGTAAGTACCCTACGATATCCAGGTGTGTACCTCATAACAAAAAACTATCTGGCTCAAAATGTTCGTAGTGCCAAGGTTGAAAAAACTCGATCTATATAAACACATCCATGTAAGTATCTATATAAATGTAAATAAGAAATAGCCATGCCAATCAAATGTCAAGATTCCTAGCCCAATTTTTAAGTTTGAGCCAGTTTTCAGATCCAGGAGCAATTGACTGAAAGGGAGTCCAGGTACCCAGGAAAAAGGGTCCACCAACATCAAGGGTGCTGTCTGCAGTACAAGGGACCATCGTCTTGTACTTGAGTGACCGTACATAAAGAATGGAGATCACCCAAACATTCAGAACACTGTCGACCATGGAGCCCACGTGGGAACTGGGAATCCAACACACCATCCCCCCTGCCAAGCTGACCGCACACGGGGGCTAAGTGTAGAAGGGATTCTGATTCTGGCACAGACTCAACACAGAGCACACCCACTGGACCCAGACACATTGGGCAGTCGGCAGAACTTCTCCACTGGACCCATGGCCTGTGGTGTGAGGGCTCTCACAGCAGGGAATCTCTAGTGGAAGTTCTGGAACAGCCACACTTCAGCTGAAATAACAAAGAAAATAATATCACATTCCAGAGGTGTGGCCGACATTAGGAGGCTGTGGTGGGGGTCCCATTCTGATCTTCATCTAATTGGCCAGAGGATGCTGATGGAATACATCAGACTCAACCAAATGGCAGCCCCACTTGCTTCTGCTGGGCCAGATGTGCTGTGTTGGCTGGAGGAGAGCAACTTGGTCCCAGGAACATGGTGTGCAGTCACTGATCGGACACATGGCTCCCTCCCCTTCATCATGAGGAAGCAGGTGTGAGCTCTGATGTGATAAGAAGCCAGCCATCAAGGAAATCAGCATTTGGTTGTGAACTGAAGTCATTATCCCCCCTTTTACACTGGAAGAAATGATAGTTCACCTTCATTTGAGTTGACCCACATCCTGGTATGAGTTCCCTTTCCTTCTTACAGGCCTCTATCTCTCCAGTCCAGTGCCACTGTCTGAGAGCATACAGAATGTCTGATCCACTGATTCAGGGCGTGGCATGATAGCACCTTGGACCAAGGTCACATGTCATGTCTACAGAGGTTCAACAAGGCATCTAGGCATCCACGTGAGTCTGGAACGTGCTAGGAAGATACCACCTTTACCCTGGGGAACAGCGAGACTAAGATTTTCAAAACTGAATGGCACAAAGGAGATGTATGTGGAAGATTCCACTGAGTCCTTAACTAGATATTTATGTATGCAAGAAAACTGCCTGAAGTCAAAGTGGAGGTGACATCCCAAGGTCAGGGAGAAAGCCCTATGAGTAACACCCAGAGCTCCCACCCCGTTGGAAACCTTTCCTATTCCCACTACCCAAAGCAGAGCAACCTCCCAATCCTCAGGCATTGAGCGGAAGCCCCATGTGCCTTCGTAGCAGAGCTCAGTTAGTCCCAGAATAAAAACCGCTCATGACTCCTGGACACAAAGTTTAAGAGAAAAACCTTAACAGAATCAATTTGCTCCATGGATTACTTCGTTGCCTGCTAGGAAGATACCACAACAGTCATGCAGGGGTGGGGAACATCTGGCCCGCAGGTGTACCACGCACACGGAATCATTCCAGCTGACCCTGCCAAGGCAGCCACAGATTGGACTTGAAATCCAAAACATCTATAGCAGACTGATTTTTAAATTGACAATTTTGCATGGCCCATGAGTAATGTTATAAATATCTAAATGTCCCTTGGTAGGAAAAAGGTTCCCCATTCCATGGCTAAAGAAATAGAATAAAATCTAGCACTGAAAACTATGAAACGCACAACCTAAAAATGCCCAGGCTTGAAAAACAAAACCAGAAAAATGACAGAAAACATGTGATTCATTCACATGGCAGAGACAAAGGAATTAGTATGCACTCCTGTACCTCTGCTCTGTGAACCTGGAGCTGAATTTTACAAACATTTCTGAAATTCTATAAATTCCTTGAAGGCTCTGCTGGGGGTGGGGGTGATCAGTGCTGCTTCTGCAAGGTCAGGGAAGCAGGAGAGGCAGGCGCCTTCCTGTCTTCTCCCTGCCTCTTCCTGGTGTCTTCTTCCTCTTCCTGTTGGAGTCTTCTTCCTTCCTGCCATCGTCCTACATCTTCCTGTTTGATTCCTGCTGCTGTGAGCAATAGCATTCCTCACTCTCACAGTGCAATCTCTTCCCCCTCCAAGTCTAGTTTGGGATTTTTTTTCCCACATTTGCACAACCAGCCTCACCACGCTCCCCCCACAGACACCAGCAACCTCATCTCAGAATTCAGAAGTTCAGCTTCCTGAAGACTTTCCTGTCCATTTCCACATTTTAATAATTCCAATTTTACTGCTTGTCACCCCGGTCCAAGGCACGGTGGCTGCTCCCTGAAATGTCTACCTCTGTGCAAACTTAGAGCTCACGTTTACACATTCAGGCAACTGGTCAACAAATGCACACTTCAGTGTTAATCTTTGCTTTCAGTTCTAAGCGGAAGCTGGTATGGTTCCCGCCTCCTGCTGAGCCTGCTTGTGTAGCTCTTGCTTGATTCTATGTAGCACTCACAAAACTTAATGAGTTGGGTCATTTTACTCACCTCGTTTTCACAGAAAAAGAACATGTAGTTCTGGGAAGTCGGTAATTTGCTCAAAGTCCCAGTTAGTGAAGGAGAATGTTGTGAGCCATGAATAGACTGATTCCCACTCCAGGTTCTTGTCCCCCACAGAGGTGCTAACTGAAGACTAACGTTGTGTGCAAATAGGAACAGAATTTATTTTTTTTTTTAAGATTTCATTATTTATTTAAAAGGCAGAGCTACAGAGAGGCAGAGAGAGAGATGTCTTCCATCCACTGGTTTACTCCCCAGATGGCCGCAATGGCCAGAGCTGAGCCATTCCAAAGCCAGGAACTGGGAGCTTCTTCCAGGTCTCCCATGCAGGTGCAGGGGCCCAAAGACTTGGGCCATCTTCTACTGCTTTCCCAGGCCACAATAGAGAGCCGGATCGGAAGTGGAGCAACCAGGACTCGAACTGGTGCCCACATGGGATGCCAGCACTGCAGGCAGCAGCTTTACCCACTGTGTCACAGTGCTGGCCTGGGACAGAACTGATGTACAAGGAGGGAATAAACACAGATTCACAAGCAAGTGTGGGCCACTCCCCACAGAGTCATCCCCAACGTGAGTGGGCCAAAGAGTTGGCCGTGAACAAGAGAGAGAGAGAGAGAGCGAGTCTGAAAGCAGTACCTCTAAGTGAGAGCTGGAGAGGTCCACCCAAGAATGGGAAAGGTCTGTCCTATACCGGTCTGTCCTATATGGGTCTGTCCTATACCAGTCTGTCCTATACGGGTCTGCAGCTGAAAGAGGAAACCAGAGCAGAGCCTGTAAGCAGGACCTGGGTGGAAAGAGCTCTCTCCCCCCTGCCTTCCGCCTCCTTTATAAGGAAGGGGGTGGTACCCCAGTCGGACATATAACCAGAGCAGGGTGCTTGCATGCACCATGGTCCCAGATGCGACAGGTGCATCCTGGTAAGGTGGGCACATCAAACCGACTGTTAAAGAGGTAGCATTACATTACATATGAAAGGAATGCCAGCTCCTCTAAACATTAGCTACCTGCCTAGTTACACCATATCAAGAAGGCTTGTCTTAAAATGCTCTTATTTATTTGAAAGGCAGAGAGACAGAAAGAGACACAAAGACGGATGGAGAGAGATCTATTCACTGGTTCATTCTCCAAATGCCCTCAACAGACGAAAGCCCAGATCTCAATCCAGGTCTCCCCATGTGGCTGCCAGGAACCCAACAACTTAAGCCAGGGTGCACATTAGCAGAAGGCTGGGATTGGAGGCAGAGTGGGGACTTAAACCCAGGCACTCCAACATGGGATGTGAGCATCTTAACCACTGCACCAAACGCCTGCTCCCACGGAGACTTGTTTTAGAGATGAGCCGTCTGACTCTACAATATATGGGCTCAACTGCAAGGCTGCACAGACAGTGTTAACAGTGGGCTCGTCGGCAGCAAGGGAACTGTCCCCTCAGCGGCTGTGAGGAGGTAACAGCATTCACACGTAGAGAGGTCAGGCTGCAGGCACCAAAGCATCCCAGAGAAACAACGTGTGTCACCCGAGAACAGCTCAGACCACATCTCCAGGAGACCCCAGTGCTCCGAGGGCGGACAGGTAGAGATGACAACGTCATGGTGGTCCGGCTGTTGTCACTCACCACCTTAGAGTCAGTTCTCTGAATTCGGATAATCCAGCTGTTTGCCTCAAGAAAAATGGTTTCCATAGTTATAACATTTAAAAGTTCAGGTGTTTTTTCTTTCTCTTTGTGCAGGGAAATCTACTGTTCTTTCATACTTTGTAGTAGAGATACAATCCCTTCCCTGTAGCAGAGCTTATACCAAACAAAGAAGACAAGATCTGGGGTGTGAGTGTGTGTGTGTGTGTGGAGTGGAGGCTGGAGAATGGGAAGACAGAAAGTAAACAACCACAGTATACTCCCAGAGGCACCTCATCCTGTACTGAATTTCGCAGAATTGAAATGGATCACAAAGGGAAAACCATAAATAGTTATCATGCTCCAGGCCTAAGGCATGCATCAGTAGGTGGCTGTGGAATTATGCCAGGATTTTTCAAAATAAAAGCAAAAATGATACCTACAATTGATGCCTGAAAATGTTCCTACCATTTTAGTTATTTTTAAGCCTGTACAACGTCAGCATGAAAAGTGATAAGTTCATCATATTTAATATGAATATTCACATTAAATAATTCTAAATACTAAGTCATGATGAAAATCTCATTACCAATATAGTAAAAATTAGAAAGATTCACAGTCAATTAAATTCTGTGAGCTGGAAGTCTTTAGAAAAATTTAATACCCTAATTCAGCTGCCGAAAGGTGAGGGCTCACAAGCGCGAACCCAAGGCAATGTTCCCACCAGAGCAAGGACAGAATTATTAGCCTCATAAATGAGATATTTCAGCTAAGGCATAAGTGCGGGGCCTGAAGCTCTAAACTGCATTAATGCCATCATATATTTGGATCCCAAAAGGCAAAGCTATTTTCATCACGTCCAGAAATTAGCCATAAAAAGCCATCACCCCTCTTCTGAAAAATAGTTTTTCTAACCAGGTGCCTTTGAGTATCACCCAAAAATATTTTGGGGTAACAACATCCCATTCAGTGCTCCTCCTTTGGCTTGAGTATTCTAAGGGCCAGAAGGAAACCCACAGCACAGCCCGACTCCCAGGATACTAATGTTAGGGCAGGCTCACTGCGTACCATGCCACAGGCACACGAAACAGCAGTAGATACACCGTTAGTAAGATCCATGGGGACATAAAATTCTTCATGGTCCTGTGCACCTAGTGATTGTCAGGACCATGGCAAACTACATGAAGCTTCATAAGGAATTGGCAAAATGCTAGAAGTGAGCCAGAAACACATGAGATTCCAAGTCTACACCACCAGGGACTCAATGAGTAGCTACACAAAGGGGCTTTACCATGGGAGAGGCCCAGCCCTGGAGATGGAGAGAGGTGTTACGAAAGTCCAGTAGCCTTCCTCTATGCCAAATTTTCATGGGGAGGATCGGGGACAAGTGGGTGGGAGGGTGAGGTGAAGACATGGGAAGAGAAAGTTCCCAAATGGTCACCCTGGGTCTCTGAGAGCAGGACAGGGAACGAGGCCCAGGAAACCACCTTGATGATGAGTTAGTACATCTTGCTCCAAAATGAGAGGATTTAGGCAGAGGCAACCAGCTCAGCCTCTCCCGGTCAGAAGACCCGGCCGCCAATCCCGGACTTCAGCCTCAAGGGAAGAGCTGCACCGTATGAGGCCCGCGATTGCCCTACTAGGCATGGGGCGTTCGTACAGGAGAAAGCCGGGCTGAACTTACACGCTAACCCAAGGCTCTCTGCAGGCACTGGCCCTGCCTGCCTTCAAGCAGGCCCAGGGACATCTACGGGGAATGAGTGTGGTCTGTGGCTGGCCACTGTGAATGCCTGATACGGTGACTGTGCCAGGAGATCTCTTGTGCCCCCCATCCAGGAAGCCAGGAGAAGCAGTGACCATTCCCAGAGAAGAAAAACAAGAGGCTCTCTCTCGGCCTGAAACCAGGAGCGTGGGAGACCAGGAAGTGACCCCTGCCTGACTGCACTGCCCCTCCCCTCTCACCTTATCCCCAGGTGAAGGGCCTTGGTTTGAAGCTTCTAGAGGAGTGAGGCTCTCTGGGGGGCCGGGGGCCCAGGGAGAGGCGGGAGCTGGGTGAGGCAGACAGCATCCGTCTGTCCCTCTCTGATCAGCTCTGCAAGAGTAGAAACTGATGGAACCGTTCTGTCTTCATTAACTTGTCAAACGTAAGTAAAACCAGGCTCTAGTTAAAGTGGAAAGCAAAGACACATCCCATCGTTAACTACAGCAGTAGGGAAGAAGGCCCCGCGTGAACTCAACTCTGCCAAAGCAGTCACTAGCACACTCCTTAAAGATTGGTGGGTGCTGAGGGAAAGGCCCCGAGAGGCGTGGAGGTCAGTTGGTCCGGTGACCAGGCCACCAGAGACTTTTAATAGGCACACTGTAGAGGAAAAACAAACTTCTTTATGCAAAACGAAGTCTTTATGGCAGGGGAGGGAGCTGTGCAGGTTGCAGCCAGGTGCCCATCAAAGCCAGAACCCCAGAGACAGAGATGCCCTCCCTAAATGTCAGCCCCTCGAAGCATCTGTTTCCAGATCCTTGAGAAGATGTCTCCGAACAACACAAGATGTACGTTGCAAAGGGTGGAGAAGGGTTCACAGTTTCAAACCTACAGCAATGGTTCTAAGCTTTGAGCAGCCAGAGCGTAGGGAGATGGAATCACACAGAACTGGGCTGTTAGAAGACTTTAGTGCAGCAGCGAATAACTTACTTGCTGCCAGAGTGTGCAGCTTTATAGGACAAGGTTGAAGCCGAGTCCAAAAGACGGATAGAGGAGTCTAACCAGGTTGATGGACGTCTTTGTTAAGTTGCACCATCATTTCCAGAATTTTCCCAATTCCACCAGCTCCTCCATATGTCTCCTCCGTGACCCTCCCCGTCCACCCCGTGAGCTGCACCACCTCCGGGAGCTACCCCGTCTATTCCACCAGCTCCTCCATGTGTCTCCTCCGTGACCCTCCCCGTCCACCCCGTGAGCTGCACCACCTCCGGGAGCTACCCCGTCTATCCCACCAGCTGCACTGTCCGTTCCATGACAGGCATCAACCTTCCCTGTGAACTTCGCCGTCTCCTCCACAACCTTCACCATCTTCCCGTGGGCTGCATGATTTCTTCCACGCCCTGCGCGATCTCCTGCTACGAACTTCCTTAGTGAGGTCCCGTGCAAGGAATGATGCTGCAGAGTGGCTTCGCGAGTCGGGTGACAGCACCTGGCTCAGAACCAAGTCAGGAGGGCATTCCTGCAGGGCGTGGAGCCAGAACCTTAAAGGCTTTGTGTTCTGGTCACATCTGGGGATATGTCCTCAGTTGGGACAGTGGCCTTCCGTGGTGGGCAGACGTGATGGTGAACCTCGGTGGACAGGCCACCGTTATGGATGATAGAGAGACCAGACCCAAAGCAGGAGAAACAGCAGAGCCACCTCACACACAGCCATCTGCACCAGGAGCTGCCCTTCAGGGACGCCAGCATTTCCTGGGAGACACTTGGATGGTGCTCATTTCCTTCTGGCCATGAGCACGGTGGGGATGAAGTGACCAAAGCAGATCCCTGCAAGGGAGTGTGACACATTTAAGTCCAAAGCTTCTGCGTCCTGGGAGACCTATGTCTGCGCCACAGGTCAGCAGCCAGAATGCGCGAGGTCAAGTCCCATGGGGAAGGGAACACGTCCTTTAAGCCCCGGCTGCAAACACCACTTCCCGAATCTGATAGTTCACCCCTGGTTCTTCCGGGTTAATTCCTGTTGTGACGTTGGTCATCCTTTTTAGTAGCCTTTTTGGACATTAATTCCTGTCAAAGCAACAGAGGTTTTGGTTAAGATCACTTATCTACAGATAGCAAGGGGAGCGCTGTGCCTGGAGAACACCGTGGGCAGATGGCGTCCTCTCCCCCAGCAAAGGAGATGAGGTGGGGCTCTGGGTTTTGTTTTCTTGGGGACAATGCAGTTGCTTTCTGCACCTGTCGCTGAGCACTGAGAGGCTGTGCATTCCCAGTGATGGCACTGTTTCTCTCCCCCACCGCCGGCCGTCCCCACAGCCTGAGTCCCGTAGACGTTGGAGAAGGTGGGTGCTTACAGACTTCGGGCAGATGGGAACCACAGAGCAGGGATTACTCAGCGGGTGTTAAAAATGGCAGCGCCTACCAATTGACTCCTGCACTCAGCTCGTACTGTGACTGATCCCATTTATTTCTCACCACAGCCGATCACATAAGTCATGTTCTAGGGTGGGAAACCGAGGCTCCTAGCTAGTAAGCACTGCCTGTGGCTCCCAGGCCAGCAGGTGGGCACTGGGCTCTGAGACCACACAGTTTGCTCCACAGCCTCAGCTCACCTCAGCCAGCCCATCCCAGCTGCTGTGTTTGTGTCTGTTGGCGTCAGCATGCAAACCAGGAATCAAGCAATCCATGACCCATGATGTGGCTCTGTGGCGCCACCTGATGGCTTCTTGGCATCCCAGAGAGCTTACACCACAAAGGTTTTGGTTAGCCAGTATCTTCTTGTAGTTCCTAAAGCGTATTTGCACGCATGATGATATTTAATGCCACCAGGATCTAGGGCACCATCAGCTCCATTGTAAATAGGTCCTGTCTGCATTAGTTTCTCATTGCTGCTGTAACAAATCACTCCAAACTCAGCAACTTACAACAGCACAGATCCATTCTGTATGGTCCTGGGTTCAGAAGTCTGCAACGGGCAGGTGGGGCCGCGTGTCTTCTGGGGGCTTCAAGAGGAAACGCGCGTCCTTTGTCTTGTCCAGCCCCCACTCCTTGGCTTGCCCTCTGCATCACGCAGCCCCTGCGTCTTCTGTCTTGTCTCCAGATCACACATTCAAGGACCCCATGATGACACTGGACCCAGTGGATCATCCAGGGACGGATTCCTGTCTGAAATCCTGGACTTAACCCACCCACCCACAGTCTCCCCTCGCCATGTCAGCAATCATATCTGTAGGTGCCAGTAATTTGCACGTGGGTAGCCATTATTTGCACAGGGAAGCCATTGTTCTGCCACACACACCACCCAAGTCCCACAAAAGTCCCACAAAAGGGTGAGGACTCCTACAACAGCGGCTGAAGTGGCCTGGACTCACAAGTTGTCTGTTGAGTTATGTATGCATCAGATCACCCATCGGTCTCCCTGCTTTCAAAGGCTCTCTCTCTCTCTCTCTCTTTCTCTCTCTTTCCACTCCCTTCTCTGACACACACACACACACACACACAGCCACTATGAGGCCTTGGACCACATGAAACAGGACTCTACTGAACAGGTCCTTCCCTAAGACCCCAGAGGTAAAGATAAATAAATGAATGAAGTGGATTTGGACACAAATCTTTCAGATTGAGGCCTGGAGGGAGCCTGGGGCCTCCACACGAGCGGGGTTGCAGCTCCAGGACTTGCAGTTTTCTGGAATGTCGACGATTCACCAGGAAAGCCAGCATCAGACATTCCCCTGTGGCAGAGCTTCCCTAAGTGTATGATGAGCTAAGAGCACGGCTGCCATTATGTAACAGACACAACCAGGGTTTTTCTAATAAATTAAGTGTATTATTTTTTCATAATGATGGGCTTCAACACTCATAACGATGAAAAAAAGATCAGTGTAGATGGTGTTGCTGTCATGATTCCCTTCAGCGTTGGAGGATGAATTTCTTGCTTGTATAATCCCATCAGTTGGCAGTGCATCCATTATTTCTAAGGAGTTCAGTGACTTTTATGAAGATAAAACCTTGAGAATAATTAAACTGGAATACTTACATAGTCACAATCACTCTGAATACAAGCAAAACAGCTGCTCTTACTACCCGCAAAATAAACACGATGAGAAGCACTCATAGGTAAGTTGTTCGATCCAGAAAACGCTCACATTCTTGCTTCCAGCTGTAGTTTAATTGTGATCATGTATCCCCACTCTATGAAAATCAGCTACACAATAAATAGATAAACATTGGCTGCATTTCGAGACAAAGGACAAGATCAACTCCGAAGAAGGATCACAAGAAAAACAAATGTTAAACTCAGGAACCATGAACTTTTCCTATTGAAGTTGTTTTAATTAATAATAGCTTTCAGTTTCACAGGTAATTTGCCTTTTAATTATGGAAGATTCACACTGAACAATGAAAGGTAAATTTTTCTGCTCTAAAAAGGTTAATCTCCCGTGGAGTCAAACAGAGAGGAGCCTCTCCACACTGACATTGCTTCATTGTGTTTTCTGAGCGAGGGTCCACATCGCTGTCAAAAGTGAGCCGAGGCGGGAGGGTTCTCCAGCTTCGACTTGTTCCAGTTTCACATAACAGTGAACATTTACAATGGGCATAAACCAGAGAAGTGATTGTGGGCAAGGAGGGCCACCTCGGCGAAACCAAGAGCAGCAAGGCAGGAGCTCTGGTCTGCAGCGGGATTTTCACCCCAAAGGTTCATGCCCTGGGGGCTTGGTGCTCAGCACAGCAATGAGAGAGGTGGTGACACCTTCAAGAGTCAGGGCCTAGCAGAAGGTGGTTATGTCACCAGGGGCACTCCCCTAGGAGGCTTGCTGTCAGTCCCGTTGAGAGTGGGTTGCTATAAAGGAGCAAGGCTGATGCCTGAATCTCTCCGGCTTCCTGTCTCACCATGGGCAGTGGGATCTCCCTTCAATGTGCTCCCACTGTGATGCTATGCACCATGTTGGGATGGCCTCCCCAGAGGCAAGGAGATGCCAATGCTATGCTCTTGAATCTCCAAAATGGAGCTAAATAAGCCCCCTTTCTTTACAAGTTTCCAGCCTCAGGCATTTTGTGATAGTAACAGAAGAGAGACTGGCACAGCAGGTGGCCAACAAGGAAGACTGGACTTGGGACCCGGAGGCCCCTCGGAAAAAGGGAAGTATTTATGGTTGACTTCCATTCTCTTTCTGTGCAAACTGGCCTCCTGGGCCACTTGGCAGATGGAAGATGACCACCCACAGCCTTCACGTCCATGGGTAATGGTTCCTGTACGCACGTGCAGTCATAGGCTTGGCAGGGCGCCTACCCGTGGCTGGGTCTACTATTCCCAGTGGATATAGACACACGAAAGAACCATGGCCTAAGGAGCCAGCCCTGACCTGGGAGGGCCAGCACGTTCTCAAAACAGGGTCAGGAGTTGGTCAGCAGTCCATATACAGAGTGCCCCGTGTTTGCAGGGAGCTCAGCGAAGGCCCTGAACAATCCACTTATGTCGTCTGAAGGAACAGGGGATTCCTGTGGGCACATTTCCAAGAAAGATGCAATGAGCACTGGAGCAGAACAATTGCCCTCAGCCGGGTCCACCCTGCACGCACGCCCCTGGCCCACCTGCCAGATGCCAGGACTCCCTCCCCAGTCACTGGGACACTAAACCAACCTCCCTTCCTCTTCAGAGCCCAGGCCGCAGTGCTACCTCTGGTTGAAATGTACGGGGCTTTACTTCAAGCCTTTTCAAATACACAGATGCTGGTCCTGAGACCTAGAGTGAGGTGTGAAACTCCCTAAGACAGCTGACCCTTCTGACTGGCTAAGTGAGTGACCTTAGCAACTACCCTTAGCTCTTCACCAGCGAAAATATGAATTAGCCAATTCTCCCCCCATAGACTCATCGTGAGGATTAAGCGAGAGAAGGTCAGAATCAAAACGGAGTTACTATTTACTTTAGCCAAAAATTGAACAATAGATGAATAAATACAGCTAGGATGTTATGAAGGAGAGCTTACACATATATGCCTAGTGATAAGAAGTATTCACAAAGACTCCATCAGAACCACAACCTTGCACAAAGTCCACTGTGACCGTACACACACACACACACACACTTCTACAAGGACATCTGCCCTACGGCTGCCTGTTCACCTCAAACTGGCACCACGCCTGTCACTGATCCTTGTGGCGAGAGATCGCTGTTTCAAAATACCTGCTGTAGTTATCTCTGGAAGATTCCCAAGACCCCAAGCCCCTGGAGTACACGCACGGTTTATAATGGTGTGCTCACTCCCGTGGTAGGTCTCTAGTTCCCAAACAAATGTCACGGTTCTTTGGAGACTCCCTCCCTCTGATGGTTATTTAGGCTGACAGGTGAAATCAGGTATTAGGTGGAACTACAGGAAATGTCTGGTTTTGTAGGTCAAACACTTGAATATTTTCAGTGTCACATGTTTCCAACTAACTGGGGCTTCTGCACAGTGCCGTGTGCATAGCAAGGGTTCAGCAAATGGTCAAACCAGCCCCACAAAGATGCAAATTAAACTTGGACTGTGGAAAGTAGGATTTTAAAAATATTAGCTTTTCAAGAGAATGCTGTACCTCCATCCTCCCAGCCTGGTACAGAATACAGCAAGTGCCATTAAGTAAGATATCAGCAATGGTGGGGAGAAAGTCTCCTTTGGGGACCTCTTCATTCCACACCATCTGTGACGGCCGGATGTCAACGGGAAGGGAGGAGCGGAAGAAGCACCCTCCCCTTGGGAGTTCAGAGCCTGGCGGCCAAGCTTCTGAATGGTGGCAAAGGATGCTACATGCTGACTCAGCAGCCATCCCCAGGAAGAGGGCACAAAGCCTTCTCCCGTGAGCAGGGAGCAGGGGCCGTGAATGCTGGCTGAAGCCATGGGTGGACTTTGGTGCAGGATTCGTTTTTCAACTGTTGCCGCCTTACCGTGAATTTTGCACAAAATAGGTAACTGCATCGTAGCCTCCCCAAGTCCCAACCTATCACGTGTACACATGTGCTCTCCTCTGCCTCTCCTACTGGTTCCATAGGCCAGCAACAAAGAACATGGACCTCCCTGGGCAGCAGAATTTTCCTTGACACTCTCCACTGAACATTAACCTTTTTTTTTTTTTTTGACAGGCAGAGTGGACAGTGAGAGAGGGAGACAGAGAGAAAGGTCTTCCTTTTCCCATTGGTTCACCCCACAATGGTCACCGTGGCCGGCGCACTGCACTGATCCGAAGCCAAGAGCCAGGTGCTTCTCCTGGTCTCCCATGCGGGTGCAGGGCCCAAGCACTTGGGCCATCCTCCACTGCACTCCTGGGCCACAGCAGAGAGCTGGCCTGGAAGAGGAGCAACCAGGACAGAATCCAGCGCCCCGACCGGGACTAGAACCTGGGGTGCCGGCGCCGCAGGCGGAGGATTAGCCTATTGAGCCGTGGCGCCGGCCAACATTTCAAGGGGGGAAGACATTAGTAGACATCAACCTCTATTCAGACAAGAGAATGAAGGTGTTTTTAAAAGATCTCAGGGACAGGCGTTTGGCCGAGCAGTTAAGACGTCCACGTCACCACATCTAAGAGCCTTGATGCTCAGTTCTAGCTCCTGACCCCCACTTCCTGGGGAAGCAGATGCCGAGAGGCAGCAGAAGATGGCTCAGGTAAGTGGGCCCCTGCCACCGTCAGGAGATGTGGACTGGGCTCCCAGCTCCAGGCTCCAGCCCAGCCCAGCGCCAGCTATTGAGGGGAGTGACCCAGCAGTTACGAGCTCGCTTGCTCGCTCGCTCTCTCTCCCTCTCTCTGCCTCTGAAATCAAAATTTCTTTTCCTTCTCAAAACCTCAGTAGTTATCTCTCTAAGTTCAGGAATAGCGTGAAGATAAAAGAATAACTCTTCCCCCGCTCTTCTCTCCTGATTTTGAGAAAATCAAGAGCAGGAGCAGCCACACCAAGGCCGTCCGCCAGGGCTCCGGACTTCAGCATCTGGGAAAGGCAGAGCACCTGGCCGTGGCAAGAAGGAGGCGTGGGCCCTGGCGAGACCCCTCTGCAGCACGCTCTCACCTCACCCCCGGCTTTCTAAGTGCACGTGGCCCTGCTCTTGCTGCCCACTCCTGGTCAAGAGGGACTTTCTCCATACTCGGAAAAAATGACAACACGCGTGGGACTGGAAGCACTGTGCTAAGTACAGGAGCCAAGCACAGGTTCTCGCTCATCTGTGGAAGCTGAAGTTGACTCTAGAAGCAGAGAGTAGAACAGGGGCCGCTGGAGGCTGGTGGTGGGCAGAGGGAGGCGGGGTTGGAAATGGGTACCAAAGCACAGGTAGATGGGACAGTGGGGGTAATAGCAGCTGCAACGATTCATTATATAAAGCATATAATGTACAATAGGATGAATATGGATGATCTCTTTCTAAGTAACTGTAGAGTCCAGAGGTTCCCATTCATGGAAAAGAGAAATGTTAAGCTGATGGAAATGCTCGCTGAGGGCTCAAGGACAAAAACCTTAGGTCTGTCTTGGACTCTCATCTGCGTGCCTGGGAGTAGGGCCCCAACCCTCTGTGTTCTCCTTTGGCCCTGCCCTGCCTTGACCGTTGGCCACACCACTATGCTGAGGGATCAGCCGCTAGCCCAAGCTCTCCCCACTATCTCAGAAGCTCAGCCTTAGCCCAGAGCCCTTCCAAACCCTTTCAACTACTGTATGTTATACAAGCCACTAATTTGTGCAAGAAGGTGCCCTCTCCACTGTGCGTCCACCTGGAGTGAGCCCCTCTCAGGTTTATTATCTAAACAAACCTGTTTTGGTGTGAGTCCACGTTCTGTCTCCTCTTTGTCTTGCTCTCTTGTCCAAACTACTAATTACCCCAAATTGATCAATACACCTTATATTTATTGTACTGTCATGTTGTAGCCAGTCAATAGTTGCAAATAATGTATCAATTAAAATAAAAACAAAATGAAATGCCAACTACTTACCATAAAAAGACGTTCCCAGAGCCCAAAGAAAAAATGTTTCCAGACATAGAAGTAAAAGAGGGAGTGAGTGTCTTCTCATCGGGGCCTCACATTGTCACATCGGCACAACTTCCCAGTGGAGGATGACGGTTTTCTTTATTTTCAATAATTTCAGAATTTCAGAATAGTTTAAATTTTACAACACAAAATATTGTGAAGCAGTACAAAGAGTTCTCATACACCCCACACCCAACTCACCTATTGTTAACATCTCTACTCAGGGTGATATATTTATCACAATCAATAAACCACACCTCGCTCTCCCCGCTATTGACATCGCATATCAGTATGGCTTCCTGCTGCTCTGTGGACTGATTGTGAGATATTCTAGCTTGTGATCGGGAGACGTTCTCCCAGGACTTTCTAGAACAGTCACGCCCTCCCCTTCCTGCCTCAGAAGGAACATTGGACCAGCAGCCCTTACTTGAATTATTCAGCCCTTGCAAATGGAAAGTAGAGCAGGGATCAAAGGGCTTTAAGTGCCTGGGATTAAATGCTGCTCCAAGATAGCTTTGCCAGATGGCTGCACGCTGTGAGGTCATCAACCCATGAATAAATTAAAACCCAGCTCAAAGGGAGCAAACACTATTCTTTTTTTTTTTTTTTTTTTTTTTTCATTTGAAAGACCCCAGAGTAGGTGGCTCTTTCGGCTCCTCTCCTGGACCACTGGAGCCCAGAGCCAAGGGCTTCCCAGGACTCAAACCTTACAGGTCAAAGCCCAAGGAGAAAATGTCACAGACAAAAGACCGCACCAACCCGTCGCTCTCCAAGTCGTCTTTCCCCAGAAGGAAGAGAAAGTGCTCCAGACAGACCAGAGCCTCTGGGGACTTGGGGGTCCTGCAGCGTAGAGCCACCCCTGGCCCGTCCAGCTATCCCCCCTTCTGTCACCACGGAAGACTCCTCAGAGAAGTCTACACCGCAGCCTCCTCGCCGAGGGGCCCACGTCTCTCCTCAACCAGACCGAGGGTTCTCTCCGCATCGTAGACCTTCCAACACACAGGGTATCCTTCTCACCTCTGCTGTCCTTGGTACTGTCCTCCATGCTGTGTGACTTGGGGAGAACTGTGTGACCTCTCTGAGTCTTATACCACTCTGTCCAGTTGACCAAGATTAGAAGCAATGACTCCATAGGATTTAGAACTTGGATGCGGCTTGCCCCCAGAGGTCTGTGCACTGGAGGTGTGCACCCCAGTGCTGGTATGGCAGTCGTGGGATCTCAGGAGATAAAAGCAAGGGGGAGGTAACTGGGCCATTGAGGGCGCCCCCTTCAGGAGGGATTAGTGCTGTCTCTCAGAGTGAGTGAGTTCTCATAAGAATGGATGTTGATAGATAGAATTAAAAAGGAGAGAATGATCCAACATGGGAAGCAGTCCACACAGCAAACTCATAGAATGATAAACACCCTAAACAGCACTCTGGCCTCAGAATCAGCCCTTAAGGCATTAGGATCTGGCTGAAAAGCCCATGAGAACATTTCAGGCATGGAAAGCCGACACTGTGGTAGAAAATGACCTACATGAAAGATCTCTGTGAGTGAGATCCCAGTGGAAAGAAGGGGCCATCAAAGAAGGAGGTACCTTTATCTGAAGGGAGGACAGAACTTCCACTTTGACTATGGCCTTGTCTAAATAAGATCAGAGCTGGCGAACTCAAGAGGCTTCCATAGCCTTGGCAGCTCATATCAAGAATCTCAGATGATCACTGACAGCATAAATAAGAGTATCAATTGTTAAATCAACAACAGGAGTCACTGTGCACTTACTCCCCATGTAGGACCTCTGTCCTTAATGAGTTGTACTATGAGAATTAATGGTAAAACTTGTCTTCAAATAGTACTTTATACTTTGTGTGCCTGTGTGGGTGCAAATTGTGGGAATCTTTACTTAGTATAGAGTTGATCTTCCGTATATAAAGATAATTAAAAACAAATCTCAATGAAGAATGGGATGGGAGAGGGAGTAGGAGGTGAAATAGGAATGGGGGTGGGAGGGCAGGTATGGGGGGAAGAACTGCTATATTCCTAAAGCTATACCAATTAAATTTGTATTCATTAAATAAAAGCTTTCTAAATAAATAAATAAGAATGGATGTTATAAAGTGGGGCCACCTCACAGGCTGTACACAGCCAGTTCCCTCTGTTTCACCACCACAGTGTGACACAGCCAAGGAGGCCCTGGGGCTGCCCAGTCTCAGACTTTCCACCTCCAATGCTGTGAGCTAAAATCCACTTTTGTTTGTGAGCCCCAGTTCCAGGTATTTTGACAGGAAAAAAAATAGACCCCATATGCAAGAAAAGAGAAAGAGCCTCCTCACAGCAGAAAACCAGCAAACCAGGTCCCCCTTGGCCACAACACCAGAGCCCCAAGACTGTGTGCACCTGGCCTCGCATGGCCAGCCCCCTCCACTGAGCAGCCATGCAGTCAGTACTCAGCAGAGGCCAGCCAGGGAGCCCAGCCACACCACAGGGGTCTCGGGACACCAGAGCCTCGGCCACAGACCACGCAGCTCGGTTTGCCTTCAGTCTGAGCCCACCAAGCTCATTCCTGGTGAACACATTTGCTGTGTCACTGAGTAGGACACAAATCTCCAGCCAGCCGTGGGAAATGTGCTCTCAGGTGATTTGGTAAAATGTGATCTTGTGCCCAACTCATGCCTTTGTTTAATCTGAAGCCATAGCCTAGCTTTTCCCGTGTTGGGGAATCACTTTAACTGATTTGTTGAGCCTGAGACGTGTGAATGAGCAGAGGCTGCATCAGCCATTGGCCCCCTCCATCCTCACTCCTTCCCAGGGTCCACACCTGTTTCTCCATCCCTCAACCCCATTCCTCTCTCCCTCCAGCACTCTCCCATCCTATTTTCCTTCCAGGATCCTAAACCACCTGCTACTGAATCTCCTAAGAAGATCCATGCACAGATTCCCTCTCCCAGCCCATGAGACCACACAACCGGCCAACCCTGATAGTACACATAGAGCACAGGAGTGAGCAGAAACCCTGGGGCTCAAAGCACTAGAGCTGAATGGAGCCCAGACCAGGCTGAGCCCTCCTCCCCACCAGGGCAAAGATGGGTCCAAGACAGGGGTCCAGGAGATTTCCTGCTCAGCCATTAACCCGATGTGTGCCCCTCGTCTTGTATTCATGCTGCAGATGGTGTTTACATTGTTGATCTTTCTGTAAATAAAGAGTTGAGACCATTGTTGGGCAAGAAATAGGAAATCCACTCTTGTGAAAAGCAAATGAGCAGCAACAACTTTCTCAAACAGGGACTTCACAGCGGGCTCCTTGCTATCAGCCCCAGCTGTCTTAAGGACTCGTGTGTGTGTATGTGTGTGTGTGTGTGTGTTGTGAGAGAGAGAGAGAGAGCCCACTCCCTGCTGGGAGCCCAACAGGACCCTGGACATGGAGGGTGCGTCTTGTGTGACCTCTGGGGTTCTCACAGGGGGGTGTTGCAAAATCCTGGGTTTGGGCCCCTTCATTCTCTCTGCTTCCTACCTCACCATGTGGTCCTCCCTCTGCACCTGCTCCTCCACCCAGTGTCTGCCCCGGACCCCTCACCAGAGTCGGAGCTTGCAGCACGCCTTGTCAACCTTGAACCCCCAAAGCATTAAGCCAAATAAGCCTCTCTTTCCTTTCGAAGTAGCCTAAGCAAAATGACTAACAGGAAGATGTAACTTTTGTTTCCCTGGCGAAAGAATTTAGGAAAGTGTTCATCAACAGAAGTCTTAGTAAACCAACTATGGTCAATCCATAAAATGGAGCACTGTGCAGCTGTCACAAAGAAAAGAGGGAGAGCAGGAGGAAAAGAAGAAGAGGAAGAGAGAGGGAGAGGGAGAGGAAGGGGGGAGGGGGAGAGGAAGGAGGAGAGGAGGAGAGAGAGGGGAAGGGAGAGGGGGAGAGGGAGGGAGAGAGGGAGGGAGAGAAGGAGGGGGGAGGGGGAAGAAGAGGGGGAGGGAGAAGGAGAGGGAGGAGGAGGGAGAGAGGGAGGGAGAAGGGGAGGGAGAGGAGGAGGGAGGGGGAGGGAGGGGGGGAGGGGGAGGGAGAGGAAGAGGGACAGGGGGAGTTCTGCAGCACCTGGGCCCCCCCCCCCCCGAGCCTGCCCTAGCTCCTGCTGGCTTCTCCCTGTGCTCCACAGAGCCCAACAGCTGGGAAGAGCATGGTGCCCTGCACAGGGACAGCTTCCGGGGCAGAAGGGGGTGGGTAATGGGATCGGAAGGCGAGGGGCAAATAACAGCACAGATGGTCCTGGGTCGTCTCCATGGACACTTTGATGAGGTTGCTAATTTCGAATTATGCCAACATGCATCCTGTTCAAAAAGTTAAAGAAAAGCTAAACCAGTCCAAGAAGACCACTATCGGGAGCCAGTGGATACAGGATGAGACAGACAACAGCGTGCCTGCCCCTCCCCACTGGTCCACACAAGCAGGAAGGGAAGCGAGGAGCCCTCCAGGCCCCAGAGTAAACTCAAAGAGTCAAAAATGGGAAAACAAAAGGGGGAGTGGTGTCCAGGATTTGGTGTGGGGCTGTGGGTTATTTCTTAGATTCCCTGCTACACTGCAGGTGTATGAATTGGAACGCTCCGCCTCTGCTTCAGTCTTGGGAATGGTGTGGAGTAAAATGATCTCATGGGAGACACGTGCTCCAGCCTGCAAGGCAGAGAGCAACCCAGTGACAGCCAGCAAGGACGCACCTGCAACGGGAGCCAGGCTGGGGAGATGCCAGGAGCCCCTGGGCAGACGCCGAGGCTTGGTGCTTAGCAAAGGGCAGTGTCAAGGCGTCTACGGCATGACAACCCCGTTCATCGCAGGAGCCTATCTGGGTTGTCTCCAAGAAGCATGCTCACTTTGGCAAGATCGGCCCACTTGAAGGCGAGCTCAGAAGGCCATCAGCTGCCCGTCCGCCTGGGAACAGAACTGAAGGGCAGGTGGGTGGCTGCTCTCACACCCACCTCCCCTGGGTGCAGTGTGGACTGTACTGCTTGGGCCTCAGCAGCAGTGGGAGTTTCCAGCAGTGTCCAGTCTGGGCCAGAGATGTTGAGAATTCAAAGCTCTAAAGGGATCATGGAGCGGGCATTGCTGAGTAACGGGTTACACTGGCATCTCACATGGGCGCCAGTTCAAGTCCCGGCTGCTCCACTTCTGATACAGCTCTCTGCTATGGCCTGGGAAAGCAGTAGAAGATGGCCCAGGTCCTTGGGCCCCTGCACCCACATGGGAGACCTGGAAGAAGCTCCTGACTCCTGGCTTCAGATCAGCTCAGCTCTAGCCATTGCAGTCATTTGGGGAGTGAACCAGCAGGTAGAAGACCGCTCTCTTTCTCTCTCTCTCTCTCTCCCTCTCTCTCTCTCTCTCTCTCTGGCTCTACCTCTCTGTAACTCTATCTTTCAAATAAAATAAATCTTTTTTATTTATTTATTTTTGACAGGCAGAGTGGACAGTGAGAGAGAGAGAGACAGAGAGAAAGGTCTTCCTTTGCCGTTGGTTCACCCTCCAATGCCCGCCACGGTTGGTGCACTGCGACCGGCACACTGCGCTGATCTGATGGTAGGAGCCAGGTGCTTATCCTGGTCTCCCATGGGGTGCAGGGCCCAAGCACTTGGGCCATCCTCCACTGCACTCCCGGGCCACAGCAGAGAGCTGGCCTGGAAGAGGGGCATCCAACCGGGACAGAATCCAGTGCCCTGACCGGGACTAGAACCTGGTGTGCCAGCGCTGCAAGGCGGAGGATTAGCCTAGTGAGCCGCGGCGCCAGCCAAAATAAATCTTTTTTAAAAAATGAAAGCAAAGGGGCCATCACTATGGCATAGCAGGTAAAACTGCTGCCTGCAGTGCCGGCATCCCATATAGGCACCAGTTGGAGTCCCAGCTGCTCCACTTCCAATCTAGCTCTCTGCTTTGGCCTGGGAAAACAGCAGAAGATGGCCCAGGTCCTTGGGCCCCTGCACCCACATAGGAGACCTGGAAGAAGCTCCTGGCTCCTGGCTCCTGGCTTCAGATAGGCCAAGCTGCATTACCACCTGGTTTCCCAGACATAAACAGGTGTGGCTGTCTGGGGAGTGAACCAGCAGACGGAAGACTTTTCTCTCTCCTTCTCTCTCTCTCTCTGCCCCTGCCTCTCTAAATCTTTCTATCAAATAAACTAATTCATTAAAAATTTTTAAAAATGAAAATGAAAGCAAAAGAAAATTTACAAAAAAAAGGGATCACATTGGATAAAACCAAGTGCTCCTAAGGGGAGCAGGGAATCCCGAGGGAGGTGTGGCTGCAGTGGCGTGGGGGCCCTGAGACAGAGCTGTGCTGTAAGGGGGGGAGGGGTACTTGGATCGTGGGCCAGGGCCAGGGACTCCCCACGGGGCAGCGGTCAGTTCTCACAGCTCCCAGCTGGCAAAGGGAGGTCCCAGCTGGACAAAGCCTCCCTTCTTCCCCCGCCACCCTGCTCTTCCCCAGTCAATGTGACCCTCCCGTGAACACCTGTGCCGCTCACTCACCCTCCAGGACGGGTTCAGAAAAACAGCAAACCATGAGGCTCTCAACAAAGGGTGGGAAAAGCCCCGAACACCTTGTAGGGGTCTGATGTGAAGGTTCTGAGCGCCCCCACACAGACACACCCCGCATCATCATCGTCATTGAGCCTCCCGGGGCTTCCCAACTCAGGCGGATATGAGAGGGAGAACTCCAGGAGCGCCCTATGCCCCGCAGCTCTGCTGTGCCCTGAAGGCCTTACTATTGCAGCACTCCCACCGATGGCGCCACTCTCCCGGAAACACCCGAGAGCATGGTGCCAGCACCGACTTCTGGTGAGCGCGTCACAGCCGATCACAGCACACGGAGAGAGAACCAGGAAGAGGGAGCAGTCACGTGACAGGAAGTAAGCGAGCCAGCACAGCCAATCACAGCACACGGAGAGAACCAGGAAGAGGGAGCGGTCACGTGACAGGAAGGAAGAGAGCCAGCACAGCCGATCACAGCACACGGAGAGAACCAGGAAGAGGGAGAGGTCACGTGACAGGAAGGAAGAGAGCCAGCACAGCCGATCACAGCACACGGAGAAAGAACCAGGAAGAGGGAGCAGTCACGTGACAGGAAGTAAGCGAGCCAGCACAGCCAATCACAGCACACGGAGAGAGAACCAGGAAGAGGGAGCGGTCACGTGACAGGAAGGAAGAGAGCCAGCACAGCCGATCACAGCACACGGAGAGAACCAGGAAGAGGGAGAGGTCACGTGACAGGAAGGAAGAGAGCCAGCACAGCCAATCACAGCACACAGAGCCAGGAAGAGGGAGCGGTCACATGACAGGAAGTAAGAGTGCCAGCACAGCTGATCACAGCACATGGAGAGAACCAGGAAGAGGGAGCGGTCACGTGACAGGAAGTAAGCGAGCCAGCACAGCTGATCACAGCACATGGAGAGAACCAGGAAGAGGGAGCGGTCACGTGACAGGAAGGAAGAGAGCCAGCACAGCCGATCACAGCACACGGAGAGAACCAGGAAGAGGGAGAGGTCACGTGACAGGAAGTAAGAAAACCAGCACAGCCAATCACAGCACACAGAGCCAGGAAGAGGGAGCGGTCACATGACAGGAAGTAAGAGTGCCAGCACAGCGGTCACGTGACAGGAAGGAAGAGAGCCAGCACAGCCAATCACAGCACACGGAGAGAACCAGGAAGAGGGAGCGGTCACGTGACAGGAAGTAAGGGAGCCAGCACAGCGGTTCACAGCACACGGAGAGAACCAGGAAGAGGGAGCGGTCACGTGACAGGAAGGAAGCGAGCCCGCGCAGAAAGCTGAGCTTGCCTTACAACAGCCTGCTCTCCAGGTAGCCAGTGGAGTCCTACAACACCTAGCCCAGGCCCACAGGACAGGCGCCGGGCCCTTCTGTGGGCCGGCTCCCCGACCTAACCACCCCGAAAGGTCCGCACCCCCTCTCAATCCTGCTATGGGAGTGGGAGGAGGAGAGGGAGCAAGCCCCCTGCCCATGACTGGTTCAGTGGAAAACTGCAGCCCACAAGACCCTGACCCTTGCGAGTTAGATTGCCTTGCCTTTTTTCTCTTTTAAAGATTTTATTTATTTGAGAGGCAGAGTTACAAAGAGAGAGGTCTTCCATCCTCTGGTTCACTCCCCAAATGGCCATAACAGCCAGAGCTGGGCCAGGTGGGTTTCCCATGTGGGTGCAGGGGCCCAAGGACTTGGGCCATCTTCCACTGCTTTCCCAGACCATCAAAAAGGAGCTGAATCAGAAATGGAGCAGCCGGGACTCAAACCAGCACTGATATGGGATGCCAGCACTGCAGGCAGAGGCTTAACCTACTGCGCCATAGCACCGGCCTCCACCTCGCACTTTTTATCAGGGAGGGGCCAATTTATTGGCAAAGGAAGGAGAGAGGCTCACTCCCATCGTTCACTGTCTAAGGTCTGAGCGCCCAGCAGCCAGGTGAGTCGCCTTTACTGAGTGTATACTTTGTACGACACCTGCGCCAGCCACTGGGGGCCCTACAGATCACAGGAGACAGAATCTCACACTAGAAGCACCAGCTTCCCAGGAGCAGAGTAGCACAGCCGCCAATACCTGCAGGACAAGCTCACAGGCACCAAGCGGGAGCTGCAGCTTAGATAAGTAGGTTGCTATGTAGATTATTTGCTGAAAAGTTTGAAAAATTTCAAGTGTACACTAAAAGTCAGAATGGCAGTAAACACCTGTGGATTCTTGACCTTGACCTATGGCCTAACATTTTCCCACAGCCTCTTTCTCATCCCTTCCTTCCCTAAGCCCCTTTCCTCCTCACTAAATCCTTTGAAAATAAGTTAAAGCCTGCTTCATGCCCACATGTTTATTGTAAGAAAGAAAGATACTTTACCATGTGACTTGAATGTCACTATCACACCCAGAAAGTTAACACGGATACAGTCTCAATTCCAATGTCCCAGTGACCCCGGTCCAGCAAGGCCCACGCAGGGTGTTTGATCACTGGGCCTCTGTAGTCTCCTTTTACCTAGAACAGGCCTATACTGGTGTGTGTGTGTGTGTGTGTGTTGCAATATATGTTTTTAGAGGCCCGGTCAGCTGTTTTGTGGAATGTTCTACAGTCTGACCGTGTCCCCATTGATAGACTGAGTGTAAATGCTTTGCCTCCTCCTGGTTGGAGTCAGGTTAAACACCAAGTGCTGAATATTTGATGTGTGCCTCTCCCCTTGCATTCACGCAGGTGGCCCGTGACGTCAGCCTCCCCCATGACCGAGCTGCTGACGTGCGACTGTGCAGCATGCTGTCAGACCTCTCCCACGTCAGGGGCCGTTTTCCCTTGTGATTAATATATGAGCTTGGGTGCAATACTCTGCGGCCGTGAGAGCCTCGTGTTCCCCCACGGCTCTCATCCATGATTCTCACCTGCAGCCGTTGCACACAGAGACTTGCTCATTCCCTCCCTTTCCACCCAGGCCCCTCACTCCCTCTTGTTTGGCCCTGGTTTGCTTTTGTCCTACCGATCTGAAGGAGGAGGAGGAGGTGCTATGTAGAGCTGAAGCCATGAAGGAAACTTCAGGAAGAACATGGCATTTAGAGAAGTGGATGGAACCTCAATAGCTACATTTGCAGCCTTAGAGTGGGAAGCAGACACTCCCTAGAACCCCAGACAGGTGTCCCAGGTGGGCTAGCCTTGGGTGGCTTCCTTTCTCCTGGTGTATTGGACACACATGTGCAGAGTCACATAGGGGAGCTGGGACCAGAACTGTGCCCATCAGCAGGCCAACAGTTGGCTGGGATCCTGAGCCACAGGATCAGGCCCCGTCTTCTCCTTCGCATGCAGAGCCCACTATAAACCTTGCACTTTACCCGTTGACCTGGAGGCCATGCTCATCTCTAGGCTGAGGATCCCTGTATTCCTCAGAGACACAGCTGTGGGGAAAATGTGCTTCAGACAGTGCCTCAAGGCAATGATGTCACCTGAGAGTTTGGGGAAGAAAAATATTTCTTCTTGTTTGAAAAAGTAGGAATATGATTAAAACAATTAAAACACAAATGGCGAGCAAACTTAAATGAAAACACCAGAGTTCAGGAAAATTTTGCTTTTTTTTATAAGCCACTGTGGGATTTGGGAAGCCCCCAGACTCCCAGGGGCGCACATCCACAGCCGCTCTGAGCGGCACATCTGAGAAACATTATCTGGAGCCAGCAAAGGAAAGAGCCAGGCGTCAGGTATCGGCAGGAAAGCAGAGAGCACAGTGGAAAACGCGCCGAATGTGGACTTCTTTGGAGTCAGTGTGGCAGGCGTGTGAAGAGAGAACTACCAGCAACTAAATACGGAAGCATCCGGTGTCTTATCACATCCTTACTGTCAGAAAGGCTCAGAAAGGGTCCCCTTTGTCTTATCCAACAGATAACCCAGATCCTTCCTGGGTGTGTTGACACAGAAAGGACACGTTCTAACTTTTCCTGATGTTTAATTTAGGATCGGATAGAATATGAGTTCCAAGCTCTCATCAGGATTTGGAATCTGGGCCATCATTTTACACGTGGGAGAAGAAATTAAAGAAGAATTTTAAAAGAACAGAATTAAGTCACCATTTTATAGAATTCATAAAAATCTGAAAGTTCAGATTGAGTTAAGCCATTCATAAACCCAGGCAGAAGAAAGTGAAAAATCAATAAACCCTCTGAGTGTGCATTTTTATGAAGTGGAAACGATGCTAATTCCTGTAACTATGAAGTAGGAGGCTTCTTTGGATCCAACAATCAGTTTCAACTCTGGGCTGTCTTATATTTTTAGTTTATTGCCTCTCGGAACCCAAATATCAGCTGCTAAAATGCCAACAATGTTTATAAGAACGCCAAGGACACTGCTGGCTATGGCACCAATGTCTTCCCTGGGTGCCACCCTGCCCAGGAAGTGTATATTTCTACAAAGCTGACCTGGAGAAGTCAGACCAGTATTGGGCACACTCACTAGATTAGATAGTACACCACGCACTCCTGGAGAGCAGATCACCATGGGAACAGGGGTCTCTAAGAGCAGGAGCAGCGTGCATCACTGGGCACCAGGTCCTCCCATGAGGACACCCTAGTGGAACCGTGCAAAGCCCCGCCCATCTCTCCACCTCCCATTCCTAAACTCTGTCTAAGCCACATCATGCCTGCTGTCTTTGTCACAGCTGATGGGTATGTATCCTTTTGCCCAAGGTACGTGTCTGCCACTTGACAGAAATCCTATGGGAGAGAGGATCACGCTTCACTGCCCATAGGTGTCCACACCTACCACACACCATGCAGTACAGGCAAGGTGTTTGTCAAGTGAATGAACGCCTAGCTCCCAAGTGGCTCCCAAGTGCTGTCTGAGAGTGCTCCTCTTTCTCTAGGTACTGGTCGCTCAGTAGTGGGGCTGCAGTCTACTTATTCTAGTTAATCAAGAGTCCAGGGTCCAGACTCTGCTTTGTGACTTCAGTCACTTGTCCAGCTAGTGTGCTCTGAGCCCTTGTCATGGCCCGAGGTCTACAGCAGGAACTGCGGATATAGAGACAAACAGGGTGCATGGCAGTGTGTTAATACGTCAGTCCAATCAAAGTCAGGGGCAAGCACGGTGAATCTTTCTCTTAAAGCAATACAAAAAAAGAAGAAGTATAAAGTTAGGAAGAATGTCAAAAGAGTGGCAACCTTGACTCTCCAGGATCCAGGCCCAGAGAGGCCTGGGGACTCTGCTTCACTCCTTGTAGACCTCAATTCTCCTCTCCTCCAATAAGCAGACATTAGTAGAAATCCCTAACTTTCTTGGAGACCCTCAGCCACCACCATAGCAGATGTGTTTGAACTTCAGTGCCAATGCCCATTGATTAGCAGTGTCCTCCCAGAGCCACCATCACTAGGGGTGTCTTCCATGGCTGCCACATTCCGGTCCATCACTAGGAGTGCCTTCCATGGCTGCCATATTCCCGTCCATCATTAGGGATGTCTTCCATGGCTTCCATATTCCTGTCCATCACTAGGGGTGTCTTCCGTGGGTGCCATATTCCTGTCCCTCATGCCCTAGGACACAGACATCACTGGAGAATGGGCAAGGAGAAGATCAGAGGAAGATTTTCTGACTCTACCAAGTATTGAGAACACAATAGGTGCATGAGAAATGCTTGCTAGATGGGTGAGTCTTCACTCCATGAGAGGCATGCCACACTTTCTGTGCTGTTTGTAGCTGAATTGTGTGTAAGAAAGCTATGACTTTGGGATGGAGACATTATAAACAGCCTTTGCTGTGATTCTAATTCATGCTTATCCAAGCAGGTAGTATTTCTCTCAGTCTTCTGACTCATGCGGTAAAGACTCCTGACTTAAGGCAGCCACTGAAGATTTCCTACACTCACGCGTGACATACAACCCTTACCACACTTTGTTCTCTTCATCACCTGCAAGTTGTACAGTACAGAGACAATGTCTCTTTCATGACTGTCCCATAAATGACAAGAAAAATGCTCACTATAAATAAGGTTCTTAAGGACTGTAAATTAAATACACGAGCTGAAAATCTTATACGAAGATGAAAATGTTAGCTTAACAATAGAAATGCCTGGATATTGAACCATTACTGACACGACAGTTGTTTTTTTTTTTTTTCTGTATTGTGGAGTAGTATAAGTAACAGAGAGGTCTCTCAACTTGAAAGAAAAATAAATAAATCCTTCAATATAAGGCAGAAAAGTAATTAATTCCTAAAGCACATCATGCTCTACTTAAAATTTTTTTTTATTTTTTTTAAGAAGTATTCACTTTTTTTTTTTTTGACAGGCAGAGCGGACAGTGAAAGAGAGAGAGACAGAGAGAAAGGTCTTCCTTTTTGCCGTTGGTTCACCCTCCAATGGCCGCCACGGCCGGCGCATCACGCTGATACGAAGCTTGGAGCCAGGTGCTTCTCCTGGTCTCCCATGCGGGTGCAGGGCCCAAGCACTTGGGCCATCCTCCACTGCCTTCCCAGGCCATAGCAGAGAGCTGGCCTGGAAGAGGGGCAACCGGGATAGAATCTGGCGCCCCAACCGGGACTAGAACCCAGTGTGCTGGCGCCGCAAGGCGGAGGATTAGCCTGTTGAGCCATGGCGCCGGCCAGTCTACTTAAAATTAATATTTACCACTTAAACCATATAGGTTCCTTCACTCCCTTTATGTTGTAGTTGTCTCATATTTAATATCTACATGCATTGGAAACTCCACAAGGCAACATTATAACTTTTGTTTTCAATATATTTAAAGAACGCAAAGTAGTCTGATGTGAACGCAAAGTAGTCTGATGTATTTGTCCAGACACCACCACTTCATTTGCTTTGCTCATTCCTAAGTTTCCATGTTTCCCCTGCCATCATTTCCCTGCTGTATAATATTTTCAGAGCATTCCACTGGGGCCTAATTTAGTTAGCTTTCCTTTGCTGAGCGTGCTTCTTTAGCAAGGAGTAATTTTGCTGGATATAGAATTCAGAATTGACAGTTCTTGTCTTCGACCACTTTAAAAATGTTGCTCCATTATCCTCTGGCCACCATAGTTCCTGGCAAGAAATTTGCGGTTCAATTGATCTTTCCTCTGCGTGCAATGAATCATTTTTCAAGACTTTCTTTATCTTTGGTTCTCGGCAATTTGAGTATGATGTGTACAGGTTTTATTTTCTTTGGGTTTGTCCTTTTTGTGACTAACTGTGCTTAACCAAAAAAAGGAGAGAGAAGACCTAAATCTCAAGTCAATATCCAAAATCAATAAAATTAGAGTTGAAAAGGGAAATGCAACAACAGACACTGCAAAAATAAAAAGAGTCATTAGAAATTACTACAAAGAGTTGTATACCAACAAACCAGGAAATCTAGCAGAAATGGATAGATTCCTGGACACATACAACTTCCTAAATTGAGCTATGAAGATATAGAAAACTTAAACAGACCCATAACCAAGACAGAAATTGAATCAGTGATAAAGGCCCTCCCAATGAAGAAAAGCCCAGGTCCGGATGGATTCACTGATGAACTCTACCAGACATTTAAAGAAGAACTAACTCCAGTTCTTCTCAAGCTATTCAAAACAATTGAAAGAGAGGGAATCCTCCCAAATTCTTACTATGAAGCCAGCATCACCTTAATTTCTAAACCTGAAAAAGATGCAGCAGAGAAAGAGAATTACAGATCAATTTCCCAGATGAACATAGGATGTGTAATATTTGTCACCAAACTGGGAAGTTTTCAGCCATGTTTTCTTCAAAAACATGTTGCTGCCCACTTTTTAGTCCTCTATTTCTAGCACTCTTATGGCACAAATGTTTTACCTGTTAATGTCACCCCATGGTTTCCAGGTTCTGTTCTCTTTTATTGATCTTTCCCTCTCTGTCATTCATATTAAATACTTTCTATTGGTCTTCAAGTCTGCTCACTCTTTCCTCTGTCTTCACCATTCTCCCATTTAGCACATTCAATGAACTTTTCATTTCTCTGTGTCTTTAATTTTTCATACTCATTTTGTTCTTTTTTTATAGTTAATACATCTCTACTGAGAACGTTTACTTTTGCATTAATTTAAGAATGTTTGTCCCAGCTCCATGGAGCTTGTTTATAACAGCAGATCGAAGTGCTCCGTGTGATCATTTCAGTGGATCTCCTTACAATTGGCATCTGTTATTTATCCAGTCTCTTAAGTTCTCAAGATTTTCTTTGTTGTTGTTTGAGTTCTTCTAGATTATATCCTTATGGCAATCTGGGAAAACAGCATGAATGCCCCTCAAAAAAAAAAAAAACTAAAAAATTGAATTTTCATGCTATCCAACAATCCCACTCCCGGGCATTTATCCAAAGGAATGGAAGTCAATCTGTCACAGAGACATCTCACTCCTGTATTTACTGTGCACTGTCCACTGTAGCCAGGAAATGGGAAGACCTTGAGTGTCCATCCACTGATGAATGGGCAAAGAAAATGCAATATGCATGGACAACAGAATACTACAAAAAGCATAGCTATAAGAAAGAGGATGAGGCTCTGTCATTAACATTGACTTGGATGAGACTGGAGGTCATTGTGTTAAGGGAAATAAGCCAATCACAGAAAGACAAGTATCGCATGACCTCATATTATATGTGGAGCATGAAAAATTGATCTCATAAAGGTCAAATGTACAGTGTTAGTTATCAAGGGCTGGGGAGAGACGGGGGGCTGGAGAAAAACTGGAAATGGGACTAAGTTATAGCTGGAGAGGAGTAAGGGATTCTGGGATTGTATTGCTTGGTAGGGTGACTGCAGATCTTGCTAATGCACCATAAATTCCTCTCTTTAAAAAACTAGAATATAGGATTTTGGATTTTTTACCACAAATAAATGTTAAGTGTTTGAAGGAATAGATTTCTTTAATACAATTGGACATTACACAATGTATATATATATATATATATATATCAAGATACCACATGGTATTTCATAAATACATATAATTTTATGTCTGTTCATTTTTTCATAAAATTTTTACTTGAAAAAAAGTTTTTACAGAATAGGTTCTAAAACAAGATGCTTTCCCATAGGGTATACGTAGCTTTCTGACTTAGAGATTGCAGTATGACATTCAAAGGGGAGAGGAGTTTTGAGCAACCTAGCTCAAAACCTACAAGAGAATTAGATTTGTTTAAAGCACCTTTGAATTGTGAAAGCAAGTCATAGTGTTGTTAAATCTAATTGAAATTTTAAAAGTTTCTTTAAAATGGTCTGCACGGTATGCACAGCACCACAGCTGGTATAAAACTGTCTGCATTTAGTTAGGAACACAAAAACAATGCATATATATACAAAATTAGATTGCATTCAGGCCGTGTCTGTTATTTAATAAGATCTGGGTCCCATCGGCATTCTCTGTTCAGCACTGATCTTTCTGGGTTTGCTGACAGTCAGTGTAGTTAGATACAGTCAAGTCCAGACCTGCCTCTTGAGGGCTGCGGAGCCAACGTGAGTTTAGTTTTCAATTTTCAATTTTAGTTGGCTGTGTGTTGGACTCACATCACACTTTCAGTCCCCTGAGTTCAGCCCGCACCCTTGGCCGTGGTTTTCCCCAAGGTTCAAACCACACAGGCTGGCCTCCTGCATCTCTGCGTCTGTAGGTACCACCCACTTTGTTTAATCTTGCAATTTGCTTTCTCCAGCCTGGGTTTAGCCGAATGCATCCCTGTGACATCGTTAACATATCCCTCAGTGCCCTGCTTTTCCTGTAAGCCAGTGGTCAGCTCTAAAGACTTAATCTGATTCAGGTTCAACTGTAGTAATTGCTGTTTTTGCTTTATTATACCGTGATCTGTGCTGTGATTTCATCAGGAACACTGCAGCACATCTGGTGTGTCTCTACGATGTGAGCCACCACGCGTAGTCCATGGGGTCTGCAAAGCCTCAGCCAACAGTGTGTCTAGTGGAAGAATGATGCGTGATGTCAAGTGTTGTGCACCAGAACCCACTCGTCTTCTGCGGCATTTGTCCAGGGACCCTCTGAGGCGCCTTTCTGTGAAGTCATCAGTGGGCAGCACAGGGTGAGGGTCTCCTCTGCCCTCACCTTTGTTGTTCCCGGAATAAAGACTATGAGGAAGACATCCCCTGATGGAGAAATTTTGAGAGGCGCTGGCTTTGTCTATTTATTGATCTCCACACAAGAATTTGCAGATCTGAGGAGAGTGAATGTAATCAGTTAGTATGCAGATCCCAATGCCCCCCAAGTCCCCCCGGCATCCGTGGTGTGGCTCTCACTCACAGTTCTTGTCCATTCTGTTTCCCCATATCTATTTTTTTAAAGATTTATTTTATTTATTTGAAAGGCAGAGTTACAGAGAGAGGTAGACACAGAGAGGTCTTCCATCCACTGGTTCAGTCCCCAACTGGCTGCAATGGCCGGAGCTGTGCTGATCCGAAGCCAGGAGCCAGGAGCTTCTTCTGGGTCTCCCACGTGTGTGCAGGGGCCCAAGCACTTGGGCCATCTTCCACTGCTTTCCCAGGCCACAGCAGAGAGCTGGATCGGAAGAAGAGCAGTCGGGACTCGAACCAGCACCCATATGGGATGCCGGCACTTCAGGCTAGGGCGTTAACCAGCTGCACCACAGCACCAGCCCCCCCCCCATATCTATTTTTAGCATCTGTTCCATGGCTTCGCTTTCCTTACGACTCACAACTCTAGTTTAAATGCTCAAGAAGACTCAAGTGATCCCATAAACCTGAATACTTGGTGTCACAATGCCCCCAGCGTGTCTGTCCTTCCCCCAGATGCCAGGGAACAGCGGTGCTCACCTGCCCGCCTCCCAGAGGTTTGTTGCAGATTATTGATATTTTTCCCACTCTTTGTTAAATTGACCGGTCCTACACTTACCAACTTTTTTCCTTGCTCAGCTTTGCACCTCCCACCCATGGACGTCTTGAATGCACCCACCTACCTGTCTGTCTCAGATAGTGCAGGGGAGCACTGTGGTCTGGGTGTGGTGTGAGTGTGACCTCACAGCTCATATGCTGGGAGCTCAGCTCCCCCGTGTGGCCGGGCTCAGGGCGAAACCCTCAGGAAATGGGGTCCAGCGGGCAATGATTGTCTGTGGAAGCTGCCCCAGGACCCTGGTTGGTTCTTGCAAGAGCAGGCTGCTGTAGAAAATGTTGTACCTGCATCTCTCTAGCTTCCTGTCCAGACAGGAAGTGTGACTTCTCCTCGCACACTGTGACCTGTGACATATGCCTCCCAGGATGCCCTCACCAGAACTGCAAGCTAAAAAAGCTCTTTTGTTCCTTTCTAAGATTTATTTAATTATTTGTAAGACAGGGCGGGGTGGGGGGCAGAGAGAGAGAAAGAGAAAGGAGAGAGAAAGATCTTCCATGCACCGGCTCACTCTCAAAACAGCCACAGAAGCCGAGGCTGGTCCAGGCACAGGTGGTCGGAGTCCAAGCACCTGGGCCATCATCCAGTGCCTTCCCAGGAGCATTAGCAGGGAGCTGGATCAGAAACGGAGCAGGCAGGTCTTGAACCGGCAGCCCAACATGGGATGCCTCCGCACCGGAATCACAGATGCACCTTTTCCTGCTGCATTGCAATGCTGGCCCCACACCTCTTTTCTTTAGAAGGTAGCCAAGGTCAGCTATTTCCTTGTAGCAGTGGACAGGAGGTTGAGATGGGCAGTGTTGATCTGAGTCCCTGTTCTTCTGACACCTCTGAGTTTTGCTTCTCTTCCTCCCCACCCTCCGCAGTACTCCTTGCTATTTTCCTGCCGACTGATGGGATCCCACGTGTTCACCCCAGGGAACACAGTGGCTTCTCCTCTGGGTCCTCTCTCGGACCTGGGGCGCTTTCTCTCTATGTGAGCATCTCCTCGCTTCCTCCCCGGGACTCCTGGGGTTGCTGGACATCGGCATACGCACGCGTGGGCTGGTCTTTCCTCGTTCTTCTGTCCCCCAAAGCCACCAGCTCGCCCAGCGTCCTGCTCAGGCCGGCTGCCCAGCAGCAGTGGACAGCTTTTCTTTCCATTCCCAGAGCCTGTGCACACTGTGCCTCTGGTTCCTTCTTCTCCAGTGAGCCACTCCCCTCTGCCCGGCACGCAGCCCCTGCCCCAGGCCTCCCGCGGCCTCCACCCCTCCTCCATGTGCTGGAGGTCCCCCAGTGCTCCCGGCGACTCCTGACCCTGACCCCTGCCCTTCCTTTCCCTCTGTTCCTAGTCTCCAAATAGTGCATGTGATGGAGAGCAGGTCCAGTCCACTCCTCTCCACGGAGCTGGTGTGCAGTAGAGAGGGGCAGGAGTGCGGGGCTGCTCCTGTGGCCAGTCAGCCACCTGACCCCGGAGCCAGCGTGGTCAACAGTGGGCAAAGCCTCCTCCAGCCCAGCTGAGACACACAGAGCTGAGCACAGAGACCCCTCCACGTCCAGGCCAGCTTTGGAAGGTGGACAGTCCAGGCCGTGGCTTTCCCCCAAGGAGTAGGGGCTGGCTTTCCCAAGGGCAGACCCTCCACATGTCCTGGCCCTGAAGGCCCTGTCCACGTCCCCAGCCCAGGGGTACCCTGCAGGAGTGGGGTCTACTCTGGGCCCCCCTTTAACTACACCATGGCCAAAGGAGGTGCAGCGAACCCTGCAGGCAGAGTGCCAGGAGCATCCGAAACTGAGGGTTGGGGTCCAACATGCAGGAGGATAGGCAGGTGCCTCTGGCTCTGGGGCTGGGGTCTCCCAACAGGCCACAGCCACTGGCTTAGCCTTGAGGATGTGAGGGACACGAGACCTGGAAGAGTCAGGAGGAGACTCAGGGCCGGGGCCCTGCAAGACGCTCAGGCTGGTGGGCTCTGGGTGAGGGTGCAGCCAGGCTGGTGCAGCAGGTGCTGGGGGTGCTTCACCAACACCTGCCCCTCCCTGCTGGAGTGCGAGGCCCCCTCCATTCATCCCGTCACCATTAGCTGTGCGGATCATGCTGATGGCGCCTTGCAGAGAAAACTCCGTGTGTGGTATGCATGTTTATATCTCGTGTATGGTATGTGTGTGTGTATGTTGTATGTGTGTACATACCTTGTGTGTGGATGCATATGTGTGGATATGTGATATATATGTTTATACCTTCTGTGTGGTGTACATGTATGTGTGTTTGTGTATGTACTATGTGTGTTAATAGTCTATGGTGTGCATGTGTGTTCACATACCTGCACTCCCATGCACACACCTCTGCTCATATGCACACACTCACATGCACACACTGTGTATACACTCATATGCACACATCTGCACTCACATGTATGCACATGTGTTCATATGTACACACATGTGCTCATATGTACACACATGCACATACCCATGCTCACATGCACACAAGGGCTTGCACGACACACATACTCACCCGTATTCCCACACTCACCATCTCGTTCTCCCCATGCCCTACTACAGGATAGGAACCTCGAGGCTCTGCCCCCGTGCGTGCCCTAGGCTCCAGGCCAGTCTAGAGCAGCGCACCCTCTGCTGCCACTCTCATCTCCCAGCCCTACTGTGCGTCCCCCAGGCTTTGGGTTTATTGCGAGCAAGACCTTCAGGCCCTTGCGACACTGACCAACAATTCCAGCCAGTTCCCGAATTAGGGTGGGAAGAGCTGATTTCTGGAAACTTGGACGCCTCGGAGGTGGGGTGGACGCTGCAGGCCTGGGGATACTGGAGTCCCTGTGTGGGGTCCCAAATGCCCCCAACTTGGCAGTCCCCACGAGGAGCTGGGGAGCCGCTTGTGCTGGGCTTCAGGTGGCAGCCTGGACTTGGGGTGAGCAGCCACAGCCTCCCGGGCCAGAGAGCAAGACAGGGGGGCTGAGGGCAGGACCCAGGGAGTCACCCACAGCTTCCTCGTTACCTAGGAGACCCCGCCCACGTCTCTCGTCGCCTGAACTGTATGCCAGCAGCTGAGTGCGCAGTGAGGCTGCTGGGCACCCAGATCCCAGCAGCCCCTGAGGCAGAAGCGGCCCCTCCTCCCTCCCAGGCTGCCCTTGAACCTCCTTTATAATGTCATCATGATGATGATGTCATTATAGTGCCCATCTCAGTGCTGCCCGCTCAGCACGGCACTCTTCACCCCAAGCTTCCTGCGGCCCCTGGCGTGCTGTGGTCACACCGCAGACACACACTTCCGACATGCGTGCAGGGTCGCAGATACTGCATACATGTGACATGCGTGCCTCTGCAGGGGGCCTGGTCCTGGGACTGACTGAGCTCGCGGGGGCTCCCGTAAGCACTGTCTGCTTTTGCACGTGCACACATTTGCCTGGCGTGAACAGACTGCACGGGTTCCCCTGTCTTGAGGTCTGTAGCAAGAACCCGGCTCCAAGCATCCATTTCTCTCCCTCAGGGTCGTCTCCATGGGACCCCCACCCGGGTTAGAAATGAAGGGGTTCCATGCCTGCTTTTTCTGTGTAAACCTGGGTTTCAGGTCCCCTCCCGTCCGAGGCTTCCTGGGGCATTTTTGGAACTCATCGGCTTCACATACATGCCTGTTCTCTTCCCCGGCATCAGACCGGACATGGGGACCCAGAGAGGAGAAGCTGGCCCAGGGTGGGGTCCCTCTCCCTCACATGCACTGTCCTCCTGCCGTCTGAAAACCCAGGAAGGCAGAGGCGGCTGCAGCAGCCCCCCAGGCTCCTGGGTCTCCCCTTCTCCTCTTGGCTCTGAGAGGGCACAGGTGGGGAAACCGAGGCAGGAAGTGATCCGCAGGGACCGCGTCAAGGAGCTGCTTCTGCATCAAGACAGTGGCTCCCACTCTGCTGGTGGCACGACCAGGCAGCTGGGCACCAACCTGACCCTCGGCCACGGCCACAGCCACCTACAGGACAACCAGGGTAAAAACAGTGCTGAGTTCCTGAGGCCCGGCAGCCTACCCCAGGCACCCCCTGAGGCTCTGACCTTGGCAGATGAGGGAGAAGAACCCACAACAGGAGGAAGTGCCTGTGGCCACAGCCATTTATGGCCCTGCTGAGGGCAGACAGGAGGGGACAAGGGCAGGGTCACCGATATAGGACATCAGCAGCCGCCTAGCCAGAGCCAGGCACCATCTTCCATCCTAAATAAAAATTCACAAAGAAGTGCTGGCAGCCCTGAGCAGCGATGCTGAGTCTCTCTGCACCCTGGCTTCATGCTGGGGAGGGAAGTGGCCAGTGGAGGCAGCCTTCACCTTGTAAAACCCAAGAGGGCTACCACAGACCCAGTCTCCCTGCCCACAATGCCCAGGCAGGTGGCGGGAGCTACACTCCTGTTCTGGGCTGCAACAATTGCTCCCCTCACACACCCCCAGAGACTTGCCTTGGCCTAGGTTGTCCTGTGCAAAGTTAAGAAAAGAATCTGATCAAACGTGGGGGGGACTTATTTGCATTTAAACATATCATGATACAAAACCACATCCCAACCGATTATGCTGTGAACCGAACCAATAGTGTGCATAGGGGAAAAAAAAGCTTCCATACGAGGTGGGGGGCTGGACTCTGTGGTCACAGACCCCCCACACCACCAGGGACTCATAGCTGTGCCTGGAGCCCCTCCAGGAACACTGCCTCTCTTAGCTGCACGGGGACCCTCCCCTGGTGAGCCACTGCTGTACTGTTCTGTCTGAGAACGAATTAATCGTAGAAAATTGAGAGTGGCTCTCCCCATTCCCTCCCCAAGCACATGAGGCACACAAGATATGGAGTCACTGAGCCAAAGACAGATGCTCGGGGCTGGCACTGCCGGGAAACAGGTTAAGCCATTGACTGCTTCCCCTGCCACATCGCATATGGGAGCCCCAGTTCTCACCTCCGCTGCTCCACTTCCAATCCAGCTTCCTGCTAATGTGCCTGGGAAAGCCGCAGATGATGGCCCAAGTACTTGGGTCTCTGTACCACATGGGAGACCCCAGTGGAGTTCCAGGCACCTGGTTTTGGCCTGGAAGGAACCGGAAGAATTCAACATCATAGCAAGTAATGCAGAGACCTGTGGACCATGACCAAAACCCTGGGATTTTATTTAAATGGCTCAGGGAGTGTTGGAAGCTTCTGAGAGAAGAATGGCGTGATCTGACTTATCTTTTAAAACACTGCCCTAATTATTTTATGGAGTAGAAGTAGCAGGGAGAAGCACTGCAGGTGCTCTGATGGGTTAATAATGATGGAGGTGCACTTCAAAAAGTCCATGAGAAGTGGCAGTGAAAGATCGGTTCATTCTGGTGCAAGCAATGTTTTAAACCATGCATGCCGGAGTCTTCAGAGATGGTAGAAAGGCATATTATGGGAAACCGTGTGTCACTTTCAAAATTTTTTGCACTGAAGTGAATATTTTTCATTGCACTTTTCCCACAATCATGTTGGTTTTCAGTTGGTGCTGTGACACGTTACTGCACACTTAATGCCTTAAAGCAGCACTCAGTGGGGCTGGTGCTGTGGTGCAGCGGGTAGAGCCACTGCCTGTGGCACCGGTTCCTGTCCTGGCTGCTCCACGCCTGATCCAGCTCCCTGCCAATGGCTTGGGAAAAGCAACAGAAGATGGCCCCAGCGTTTGGGCACCTGTCACCCATGTGGCAGACGTGGAAGAAGCTGCTAGTTCCTGGCTTCATTCTGGACAAGTGTTGGCTGCTGCAGCCATCTGGAGAGTGAGCCAGTGGATGGAGGATCTCTCTCTCTCTCTCTGTCTCTCTCGCTCGCTCGCTCGCTCACTCTTGCTCTTGCTCTCACTCTCACTCTCTCTCACTTTCTGCTTCTGAATTTTTTTAAAAGGTCAATAAAAAAGCATTAATAAGGAGAAGTTAGTGGGCTGGCGCCGTGGCTCACTAGGCTAATCCTCCGCCTGCAGCACCGGCACCCCGGGTTCTAGTCCCAGTCGGGGTGCTAGTTCTATCCTGGTTGCTCCTCTTCCAGTCCAGCTCTCTGCTATGTGGGAAGGCAGTGGACGATGGCCCAAGTGCTTGGGCCCTGCACCCGCACGGGAGACCAGGAGAAGCACCTGGCTCCTGGCTTCGGATCAGAGCAGCACCCCAGCCGTAGCAGCCATTTGGGGGGTGAACCAATGGAAGGAAGACCTTTCTCTCTGTCTGTCTGTCTCTCTCTCTCTCATTTTCTAACTCTGCCTGTCAAAAAAAAAAAGAAAAGAAAATAAAAAGAAAAAAAGAGAAGTTAGTGAAGTGGGAGGGGAGAATGGAGGTTCATGAGACCAAACAGGGGATGTGCAGAAGGACGTGACCAACTGCAGCACCTGCTACTGATGGGTCCAGCAGGTGAGGACTGCAACCTGTCCATTGCATTTGACGAGACGGAGGTGGCTGGTGACCTACCTTGACAAGAGTGACTTCAGCGCGGAGACAAAAGCCTGACTGAATGGGAGGAAGAGAGCATGGAAAGTGAAAGAGTGGAAAAAGAGAGTGGTTTGAGGCAAATCCTTGGAGACTATTTTGCTGCAAAGAACAGCAAGTCAGGTTGGCAAGTGAGTTAGATAAGAAATGAAAGCACTGTGTTTTAACAAGGAAGACAGGACAAGATGCTTGCTAATAGGAATGGCAGGAGAGAAGGCAAAAATGAAGATACAGGAAGCCACCTTGAATGGCCAGAGATGGAGAAAAACCTAGTAGGAGGAGCTGGGCTTACACACAGCGTGCCGTTTTCACAAGAGAGAAGGCAGAGCGCTTGAGACAGGTGCTGTGGAGCAGGCAGATCTGGTGGTGAAAACGAAGTCGTTCTTTATTGATCGCTGCGTGAAATAAAGCAAGGGCATTAGTCAGGAGCAGCTGTCATTCAGCAAACGGGCTGCCCCTTCCGCCACCATCTCCATCGGAGGAGTGCACTTTCCTGGCCCGTGGGTACGGGGTTTGGCCAGTGGAGGGTGAGTGAGTATGAACTGAGAACTCGGCTGCTCTGACCAGGTGGGCCCAGTCCTTTCTTTCTTCTGTTGCTGTGTGGAGATGCTGCTGGCAATCAGCTGGAACCGGAATGAGAGACACATGGGAGAAGCTGTCCCGACTTCTGTAAGCATGTTTCCAAATTCTAAATGCTGAACGCCAATGGAGTGATGTGTGTGCTTGTTACAGAGAAATGAGGGTTTTCAGGAGAGGAAACAAAGTAGACAGTAGTTGTCTATGGGTGCAAGAGCTGACTAGGGAACAGCTGGACAGGGCTGGGGAACTACTTGAGGTTGTGTCATGAATTCGAGGTGGAAACAGCACTGGTGGCCACCGTTTCCAGCCACATTCAGCCACTTGCAAGCAGGTGTGACATAGCTGGAAATTCTACTTTTGCCAACGCTGAGTTTCGCTGCGCAGAGTCCCTTGAGAAAAGGAGCTGAGGGTGTTCGCTAAGGGGTGATTATATTTAAGGACCATGAGCTCTAAAATGAGAACTAAAGGAAGAGCAGACACCAGGGGGTAACAATTAGTAGAAAAGAAAGAAGGTTGATAAATCAGTGTTCTCTGTGTAAAGTGAAGATGTTGAGTGGAAGAACTAGAATAAGTATCGATACGAAACAAGAGGATTCTGGGATAAAGATGCTTGTAGCTGGGGCAGGAGTTGTGGTGCAAAGGGTTAAGCCACTTCCAGTGAGGCCAGCATCCCACATGGGCTCTGGTTCCTGCCCCACTTCTGATCCAGCTCCCTGCTAGTGTGCTTGGGAAAGCAGTGGACAATGGAAACGCCTGGTTTGAACCCCAGCCACTCTGGTTCTGATTCAGCTTCCTGGAAATGTGCACTGTGGGAGGCAGCAGGTGATGGCCCAAGGACTTGAGTCCCTGCCACCCACATGGAAACCCAGCTTGAGTTCCAGGCACTTGGCTTTGGCCTGGCCCAAGCTTGGTTGTTGAGCATTAGCAATAGATCATCAAATGGAAAGTCTTTCACCATTCTCTCTCTTTCTCTCCCTCAAATAAAATAAATATTAGATGTTTTCAATTGCAGGCATACTAAAAATATTGCATAACATTACCTTCAGGCTACGTGTCTAAGGTATATACAAAAAATAAATGAATTTCATACTTACACTAGGCTCCCATCCAAATATATGAACATGCAAGTATTACAAAATCTAAAAATTTCAAAATTTGAAACACTTCCAGTCCCAAGCATTTCAGGTAAAGGATACTCAAGCTACACAAATGATTGCATTCAACTGAAATAGGCATGAGCTTTTGAAGCAAGGCAGTGTTCAGAACTTCCAGCACGGGCTGGAATTCCACCATCAGCTCTCTGGATCCCCAGCTTGCCGACTGCAGACCTTGAACTTCTCAGTCTGCACAATCTCCTGAGCCAATTCCTCATAGGAAATCCCTTGATAGATGATGAGTAGATGGTAGAGGGTAGGCAGGTAGACGATAGATTAGACAATACATAGAGAGATGATACATAGATGATGCGCATGACAGATACACAGATGACAGATACATAGATCCATAATGATTGATAGATAGGTGATACACAGGTAGATGATAGATGTGAGAGATACATAGATTATAGCTAAAAGATAAATAGGGAGATAATACATAGAGGATAGATGACTGATAGACATGTAGATACATAGATGATAAATACATAGGTATAGAAATAGATAATACATAGATAGATGATTGATAGATACGATAGATGCATAGATAGAGATTTGCTATTGATTCTGTTTCTCTGAGAACCCAGACCAACACATATGATAATGGAAGTCATCTCAAGAAACCAGGGTTTTTGAGGAAAGAGGGAAGGAAGTAGGAGATAGAGGCTGTGAGAAGCAGAAAGGGCACTGGCCACACTGTCCAGTCCTGTGCTGCGTGGGGACCACAGAGGAAGCACCCACCACTGAGGAATGCCAGGGGCACTGTGCGCTCAGCAGAGTGTGGATGTCAGGCACACAGGAAGGGAGCTTGCTGAGAGCAGAGTGGAGGAGTAGGGGGCATGGAGTGCAGTCTGGATTCCAGAGGAAGGTGTTGGATGGTAAGGAAGGGGTGGGAGGTGGAGCCCTGGGAACTGAGTGGAGACCCTCGCCAGGCACGAGTCACCATGGAAACAGACTGAGAGCTTGGCATCCTGATGGGTCCTGAGCTGTGCAGAACGATGAGTCTGTTCCTGATGGGCCTTTGGCAGGAAGTGGGTTGTTATATCCCCAGCAGCTGGTGGAGACAGGGAGGCCTTGGGAGGGGACATCTGCTGGATTCCTGTGTCCTGTGCATCCCTCGCCCGTGAATGTCACAATGAGCTGTGTCAGAGACAGGCAGCCGACCTGGGGGGCCACTAGCTGCCCTAGAGGAGCACTAAGGGGACTCCGAGCAGGGACTCATTTCTGTACAGACCCTGCTCAAGTCCTCGAGGTCTGGCTTTCACCACCAAGAACATGAAGGTGAAACTCAGTTCTCTGGTTGTGGAATGGAAGACAACTTATTGGCAAAGGTCTCGGAAGGGCACCTGGCCATTCAAAGCCACTCCCTCAGAAGGTTCTCGGGAACACGCCCAAATTATGCAGGACCCAGCTCAAGGAAGGGCGGGTCCTTCCCAGTATTTTGCACCTGCTCCTCTCCAGCTGACCCTGCTCACAGGCAAGCTGGTCCTCACTGACCACTCCCCCGCTGCCCGGCCTTCCCCAGAGCCGTGCTCTGTGCCTGGCATTGTTCTTCCTCTACCTTGCCTCTTTCCCCTGGTGCCTCCACCCCACCACCTCCATGCGTTTCTCCAGCCTTCCCTGGGCTTATTCGCTCCTCACATTGTTACTCCTCACTCAGTCATTCATCATGGTTGAGTCTGTGCTCCACTCTGACCTCAGCATCAGCCCTTAAGCCTTCCTGGTCTGGCCGAAAAGCCTGTGAGAACATTTCAGGCATGGAAAGCCAAGACACCATGGCAAAAATGATCTACATGCAGGATCTCTGTGGGTGAGACCCCGGTGGAAAGAAGGGGCCATCAAAGGAGATACATATGTACTTTTCTGTGAAGGGAGGAGAGAACTTCCACTTCAGTTATGGCCTTGTCTAAATTCTGACGGAGTTTGTGGACTCAAAAGGCTTCCATAGCCTTGACAGCTCATGTCAAGAGCTTTGGGTGATCACTGACATCATAAATAAGAGTGTCAATTGTTAAATCAACACCAGGAGTCACTGTGCACTTACTCCCCATGAAGGACCTCTGTCCTCAATGAGTTGCATTCTGAGAATTAACTGTAAAACTTGTTCTCAAATAGATGTGTGTGTGTATGCGCGTGTGTGAATTGCTGAACTCTTAGTATAGAGTTGGTCTTCTGTGTATAAAGTTAATTGAAAGTGGATCTTGCTGGTGCCACGGCTCACTAGGCTAATCCTCCGCCTGCGGCGCCGGCACACCAGGTTCTAGTCCCGGTTGGAGCGCTGGATTCTGTCCCGGTTGCCCCTCTTCCAGTCCAGCTCTCTGCTGTGGCCCGGGAGGGCAGTGGAGGATGGCCCAGGTGCTTGGGCCCTGCACCCCATGGGAGACCAGGAGAAGCACCTGGCTCCTGGCTTCGGATCAGTGCTGTGCACTGGCCGCAGCACGCAGGCCGCGGCGGCCATTAGAGGGTGAACCAACGGCAAGGGAAGACCTTTCTCTCTGTCTCTCTCTCTATCACTGTCCACTCTGCCTGTCAAGAAAAAAAAAAAGTGGATCTTAGTGGAGAATGGGACTGGGAAGGGGAGAGGGAGGAGGAGGAGGGGTGGGAGTGTGGGTGGGAGGGCGGGTGTGGTGGGGAGAATCACTATATTCCTAAAGTTGTACTTAGAAAATTTGTATTCATTAAATAAAAGGTTTCTTTGGGGAAAAGAAGAAAGAGTCTGTGTTCTGTTAGCAGTCTGCCAAGTTTTCTCTGGAAAACACAGTCACGTGTTGCCACGCTCTCATCTCTAACTCATCGCTGGGGCTCTGGGACAGCCACCCCCAAGCCCATCTCTTACTGCTTGCTCTTGCTAGATGCATACAGTTCTTGAAAGTCTTTCTCCCGTAGAACTTACTGCAACGTGAAAACAGTCCCAGAGTTTCCCAGCTCTCCCTCCCAAAGTAAACACTGAATCTCATAACCACACTCACCGCCTTGCCACCTGGTAGTGACGCTAAAAGTCCGCTTTATAAAGCATTCATTCAGATGTGTGTGCGGTTGACGCTACAGTAGTTGGTCTCTCACCTTAGTACTCTGTTCTATATTTTTAAAATATTTATTTGTGTATTTATTCATTTGAAAGGCAGAGTGACAGAGACAGAGGGAGAGACAGAGAGAAAAGAAGAGGGAGGGGAAGGGGAGGGAAGAGAGAGAGAGAGAGAAAGGGAGGAGGGGAGAGAGAGAGAGAAAGGGAAGAGGGGAGAGAGAGAGAGTGAGAGAAAGAGAGAAAGGGAGGAGGGGAGAGAGAGAGAGAGAAAGGGAAGAGGGGAGAGAGAGAGAGAGAGAGAAAGGGAGGAGGGGAGAGAGAGAAAGAGACAGAGAGAGACAGAGAGAGAGAATCTTACATCTGCTGGTTCATTCCCCAAATGGCCACAGCAGCAAGAGTGTGGCCAGGAGCCAGGAACTCCATCCGGGTCTCCCACATAGCGGCAAGGGCTTATACTTGAGCCATCTGCTGCTGCCTCCCTAGGCACATTAGCAGGGAGCTGGATCAGAAGCAGAGCAGAGAGGACTCCAACCAGCACTCTGATATGGGCTGCCAGTTTTGCAAGTGGTGGTGCAACCTACTAGATCACGATGCTGGCCCTGTATTTTATGCTTTTAAGAAAACATAAATCTTAACTTTATTTTATGTAATATCACACTCATATGCTTTTAGTTATTTTTATCTCAATCACGAAATAAAAAATCAAGAGTATGTTGGCACTGTCCTATAACATGACCGATGGTGACCAATGCTCTCACCACGCTTTACCACGTCTTTGATGCTTAGAGCTGTGAATTTGCCAGGAGAAGTCTAAAGTTTGCATTTTGCAAGTCACTACTACACCCAGAGGTGTTTTCCCGGAAGAGCTTAGTGGGCTAAAAGCACGCTGCACACATTAGTTCCAGACCTAGCTCTTCCCGTGGGTCTGTGAGAGAACAGCCACTCACCCGACAGCGACAATGAAAGAATGCTCATTCAGTTCTCCAGGGTTCCTCACTAAATTATCAAAAACCCAAAAGCAGCTGCTGGCCCTGTGCAATTTCTCAGCAGCTTGCTGGTAAAGCTGAAAGTGGGAGCAGTCAGCGCTTGGTGCCAGAAGTGGGAGCATCGGCGCCCGGGGGTTCTCAACGTCTGTGCTTCTTCTTTGCCCCTGGCATTTGCCTGTTTGACGATGGCGTCAAATAGGAAACGGGAAAGGGAGGTGGAGCTCCCTCAAGCGATGCCTCCCGGGCTGAGCCCCGGCCCAGGAAGCTCAGACTCACCTTGCACCCTGCGCATTCCACTCGGGCAGCCACCTGTTGGCTTTCCCCTTTTTGCTCCAAGATCTTCTCCCTGGCGGAGCAGGAGGGTCAAACCCCAGGTCGAGGTGAATGGGAGCACGTGAGGAAGTGCTGCAGCCCCCATCCCTTGCAGGGGCTGGGCCTCATGGCACACAGCAGAAACCCCGACTGGTTTGGATATTATACTGACACCACGTGTACCTTCTTCCTGGCTTTTCCTCTCTCCGGCCTCCATCTCCTCATTCCCTTTGCTCCTGCTTCCTAGAGTCACCCAGGTTGGGGAGACTCAAACCCGAACCCTCTCCTTCATCACTTTTGCTACTTCTAGGTCACATGTCTAGTTAGGACATCGGGTGGGGAGGTGACTGAGTTTGTGAACCAATTTTAACTGTAAGGGGCAATTTTGCATATTCAGAAATGGATTTCACTGATACCCCTCAAAGTCCTGATCTGTACGTTGACACGATGCAGCCAGGCGTTCAAGAAATACACAGCAGACAGACCCGAGACAACAGATGTCCCTGTGTTTCAGATGAGCGCAGGGGAGAGGTCAAGGGCAAGTCCACAGGGACAGAATCACAAGCCACAGTCAGCTTCAAAGAAGAGTAATTTATTCTTTACGTCCCAAGAAAGAGAGAGAGAGAGAGAGAGAAGTAGAGAGAGAGAGAGAGAGAGAGATCTGCCCAACACTTGTTCTCATCCTAAATGGCTGCAACAATCAGGCAGGAGCCAGGAGCTTCATCTGGGACTCCCGCGAGGGTGCAGGGGCCCAAACACTCGGGCCATCTCCTGCTGCTTTCCCAGGCCTTTGGCAGGGAGCTGGATTGGAGGTGGAACAGCCGGGTTAGGACCTGGAAGCCCACGTGGGATGCCGGAGCTGCAGGTTTCACCTGCTACACCACAATGGCAGCCCCAGATTGTTACTGCTATAGATGGACTTTGACTTTTCTATCAAAATCACAAAGCATCGTTTCTAAGCGATTTGGTGCTCTGTGGTCCCAGAGGGGCCATGTCCCGGTGTTTATCTTAGAAGTCAATCATCCAACTATGGCAATTCTCTCCTCAGTAACTCCTTTTTAATCTTCAACAAACTTTGACTCACGGTATCTGCTGACTCAGATGATACAAAAATGCCTCATTGAGGTTTTCCTCTCTATTTTTAGAACAGTACAAATCATTTCAAAGCAGCAAGTATTAAAGTAACACCCAGTGTATTCAGATACAAATAAAAATACTTTGGGAAAATGTCTATGTTAAAATATTTATGGGGCTTAGGCATGAATCACTAAAACTTTATGGATTTGTTTATTTTGGGGGTTTGGTGTTTGTTTTTATTTTTGGTTTCTGTCTTTATCATTTTTAATATATTTGTTTCCTAGCATATAGAGTGGATGATATGAGAAAGAAAAGAGACAGAAGTTTCAGAATTGGGGAAACCACTGTGTTATCAATAGGCTTAACTATACAAAATTTATGGCTTTGCACTCCTGGATATCAGTGCTAGGATTTGACGTAGATCTTCATAAATTATCTAAAGGGGGTAGTATTTAGATCTCTTGGGTTTACAGATGACACAAAAGCCAATTTAGAAGAGTTAGGCTCAGAGACGTTTCTGCCAACAGCTGGTTGAGAACAGCAGGTGGCTTCCCATGCAGGCCAGGGCCAGCTGTGTACAGAACAGCACCAGCTCAGGGGCTCAGGAAACAGACATCAGTGTTCCGCTCTGGAGGCTGGAAGCTCAGGATCAAGATGAAGGCGCTGGTACGCTCACTCCCGGGAGAGGGCGCTCCTCCCGGCTTGCACACGGCCACCTTCTTGCTGTGTCTGCACAAGGCAAGGAGGAGAGGCAGAGCACAGGGCCGTGTCCTCTCCTCGTTAGGATGCCGACTACCCCGTGGATTAGAGCCCCACCCTTTGGACCTCACTGAACTCTAATCACCTGCCAGCACCCCATCTCCAACTGCCTCACACACTGAGGGGCTGGGGCTTCAACAGATGGATTGGGGTGGGGCACAATTTGTCCTTGGACAAGGGTGGCTATGATTGAGTGTGCGTCTCACCCACCTCCCAAGAGTTCCCGCTGGAAACTGAATCCCCAAAATCTATGCTGATGGTATTTTTTTTTTGACAGGCAGAGTTAGACAGTGAGAGAGAGAGACAGAGAGAAAGGTCTTCCTTCCATTGGTTCACCCCCCAAATGGCTGCTACGGCCGGCGCTGCGCCAATCCAAAGCCAGGAGCCAGGTGCTTTCCCTGGTCTCCCATGGGGTGCAGGGCCCAAGCACTCGGGCCATCCTCCACTGCCTTCCTGGGCCACAGCAGAGAGCTGGCCTGAAAGAGGAGCAATCAGGACAGAACCCGGCGCCCCAACCAGGACTAGAACCCGGAGTGCCGGCACCGCAGGCAGAGGATTAGCCTAGTGAGCCACAGCGCCTGCTATGCTGATGGTATTTCAAGATGGGGCTCTGGCCAGGTGTTAAGATGAGATGGAGCCAAAGAGGTGAGGCCCAGGATGGCATTAGTGGCTTTATAAAAGGGGGGGTGTGTGCTGTTGTGCCGTGGCATAGTAGGCTAAGTGTGCACCTGCGGCACTGGCATCCCTTATGGACTCCAGTTTGTGTCCCAGTGTGGCCATCTGAGGAGCGAACCAGCAGATGGAAGACCTCTCTCCCTCTCTGCCTCTGCCTCTCTGTAACTATCTTTCACATAAATAAATAATTCTTAAAAAAAAATAGAATTCCAGGGACTGACTGCAGGCAAAAGACTGGAATTACAAGACCTGAACAGCAGCTGCAACTCCTGCTGTGAACAGCGAAACCTTGTGTCAAAGGAGCCCCTGCTCCACCCGTGAGTTCAAGCCAACCTTGGAAATCTCAACAATCAACTGAGCCCTCCGCCTTCCCTAAATTCCCTCGACCCCCATTCAGCCTTGGAAAGTGCTCTTGCTGGCCGGCGGGGCAGGAGAAGCAGCTCGGAGCCTGAAGACGTCCGCTTCCCCGGGGTTGCTGTCTTCTTGGATAAACCCATCTCCTGGCACCAACTCTCGTCTGCTGAATCGGCTGTCCAGCCTCGAGCCGCCTGAGGTCTAATTTTTCCTGCTTAGATCAACACTGGCCCTGGGACAACGGCCACTCCCCTGTCACCTGCCACCAGCCCAGCCAGCGCTGGGGAGCACACAGCAGCACCTGTTGTGGAAGTGGAGCAAGAGCCGGGGGAAGTGCCCTTCTGGAAGGCTGGTGCGCAGGGCTGAATGAAAGCCGAGGCTGGACGCCTCTGGGCACTCCAGCCCGCACAGGGGAGCAGGAAGCATCTGGGTCAGTGGAGGGGACAGCATTGTCATGCCAGGGCTACCATGGGCTGGGCTGGCTGGAGACGAGAGAGGCCTGGTCTCTCCTGGCGCTGGGCATGGCAGGCCAAGATGCAGGTGCAGCCTCTCCCCACGGCAGCAGGCACCATCTGTCCCATCCTCACCTGGCCGTTCCCCACCGTGTAAGCTCCCCTGGTGTCTCTCTCTGAAGTCGGTTTAATTCGAACTCAAATCTGCCCCTTTGGGGTGCTTCATGGACCCCCCATCCCACCTTAGTGATACACAGCATTTCCTTGCCTGGAAGCTTCCTTCTGGACTCCCATGGTGGATCCTTTTAGCTTGGTTTTAAATTTATTTTTTTCTGCTAGGAAAATTCCTAGTGCATGTATTTTTCCAAACTTTGGGATATTCCCTTAAAATAGATTCTAAAAAGAGAAATAACTGCTTTAGGGTAGGGCACGGCCCCTGTCCTAGTCTTTTCTTTTGCTATAACTGGGCCTCGGAGGTGACATCATCACTGGGGCCTCACAATGACATCCTGGGCCTCACCAGTGTCTCCCAAACCTTTCGCCCGTTCCCTGGAGCCAGCTCCCGCCAGAGCCACAGAGGACGGGGTAGCTAACCGACACAGCACTGAACCTCACCGCCTCACCCAAGAGATCCGAAGGCTGACCTGGCCCTGGCGGAGCAGAGCGGAAAGGGCCAGGGAGTGCCAGGCTGTGAGGCCGACAGGCTCGGAGCCCCAGGGAGCTTCCTGCACAGCCGGGACTGGCGTGTGACTGAGCTAGGAAGACAGGAGAGCTGGCAGGGGGGGAGGCCCCAGGTGGGCCACCAGGCCAGGGGAGGGGGGGGGTTGTAGATGTTGACCTAAGGGAAGGGAAGGCATCCCCAGTGGGGAGGCGTGGAGAGAGCACCAGCTTTGCAGCCAGAAAGACCTGAGCTACTGCAGGAGCCAAGAGACACCCCCAGGCCGGCGCCGTGGCTCAACAGGCTAATCCTCCGCCTTGCGGTGCCGGCACACCGGGTTCTAGTCCTGGTTGGGGCACCGATCCTGTCCCGGTTGCCCCTCTTCCAGGCCAGCTCTCTGCTGTGGCCAGGGAGTGCAGTGGAGGATGGCCCAAGTATTTGGGCTCTGCACCCCATGGGAGACCAGGATAAGCACCTGGCTCCTGCCATCGGAACAGCGCGGTGCGCTGGCCGCAGCGCGCTACCGCGGCAGCCATTAGAGGGTGAACCAACGGCAAAGGAAGACCTTTCTCTCTGTCTCTCTCTCTCTCTCACTGTCCACTCTGCCTGTCAAAAATAAAAAATAAAAAAAATTAAAAAAAATTAAAAAAAAAAAATTAAAGAGACACCCCCAGGCTTAGGGGAGGTCACACAGAGACCACACACAGATACCGCACACAGAGACCGCACACAGAGACCACACACAAAGACCACACAGAGACCACACACAGAGAGACCACACACAGAGACTGCACACAGAGACCACACACAGATACCGCACACAGAGACCGCACACAGATACACGCTGGTTGTGTTCCAACAAGTCATCTCGTCTCCATGGCACACAAAAGGTGGACATGATTTTCACATGAAATATGATTCTTCCTCTGTTTTTTTCCAACCATTTAAATATGTAAAAGCTGTCCTTAGTATGCAGGTCACATGCCAATCAGCACCAGCCTGGGTTTGGCTCATGGCTGTGGTTTATCAACCCCCTGGGCAGACACAAAACAAATGGCATGGCGCAGTGGGTAAAGTCGCTGCCTGCAGTGCCGGTATCCCATGCAGGCGCCAGTTTGAGTCCCGGCTGCTCCACTTCCGATCCAGTTCCCTGCCGATGAGCCTGGGAAAGCACCAAATGTTGGTCCAGGTCCCTGAGCCCCTATCACAAATGTGAGAGACCCAGATGAAGCTGACAGCTCCTGGATTCAGCCTGGTATAGCCCTGGCTGTTGCAGCCATCTTGGGGAGTGAACCACCAGTAGAAGATTTCCCTCTCTTCTTCTCCCTGTGTCTCCCTCTCTCTCTCTCTCTAATTCTGACTTTCAAGTAAATAAATAAATCTTAAAAAATAAATGTCACACATACACACGAATCACCATATAAACACACATGCATTCACCAATCCACACACCCAGTATACAGACATACAGACACCACATACACTCACACGCTAAATGCACACACATCCATATATGTACACAAGTAAGGACACACATGCATACATGGGTACACACACCCCACACACGTGCACATGAACTCAGGCGCACACGTGCACACCGCCTACGCCCGCTGGGAGAGGAGCCTTCTGCCTGCCTACATTTCACGTGATCCAATGCAATTTTCATTTTCTGTGAAAAAGAAAACAAGTGGATCAACTGTAATTTTTAAAATTAGTTTTTGATTTAGACAATAATTTGCTATTATCTCAACCACCTCAGACTTGATTATCTATGAAATTGAAGCATGGTATTAGCCACTGTTCCCAAATTGAGTTACCCGGTGAAATAGCGCACCGTCCTACGGCTGCAGAAGACGAGTGGGATCAATACCTCTGTGCTGCGTTTCCCCGTGGACCTTTCGGGAGCCTTATCAATTCTCCACCATGTCGACTGGCGTGATCACGAGGCAGGGCACAAATCTCCCCGGCAGAAGCCGTGGGCAGGGCATCCATCCTGACAAAGCCGCCCCAGTGCCAGCGGGCGCTGAACTCCACGGTATTTTTAGACAAGATGCCGCCCTGTGCAGGAAAGACCAGCCCCAGCCTGCTGCTGCGCAAACCACATCGCGGCCGGCAGAGCCCCTGCTGCCGCAGTGCTGCCCGGGGACCGCCCCTCCAGGCCACAGTGGCCTTGGCATGATTTGCAGTCCGAGCCAGGTAGGAATTAAATATTTACCATCTGCCGAAACGCAGCTCCCTCCCCGGGTCACAGGGACGAGGGCAGCCTGCACGTGCTCGGATCGAACCAGGTGGTCGGTGACAGCCAGGCCATCTCAGCTAAGGATGGGGTGCGCACGTGTGCATGTGTGTGTACATGTGTGCATATGTCTGTGTGCACGTGTGTATACATGTGTGTACATGTGTGTATGTATGTCTGTGTGCATACATATGTGTGCATGTGTCTGTGTGTGCACGTGTGTATGTCTGCATCTGTGTGTGCATGTGTGTGCACATGTGTGCCCATGTGTGTCTCTGTGTATGCATGTGTGTGCATGTGTTCATGTATGCATGTGTCTGTGTGTGCATGTGCGTATGTGTGTGCATGTGTGTATGTGTCTGTGTGCACGTGTGTGTCCATGTGTGTCCATGTGTGAGTGTGTCTCTGTGTATACATGTGTGTGCATGTGTGTGCATGTGTGTGTGCATGTGTCTGTGTGTACATGTGTGTATGCATGCGCATGTATGTATGTGTCTGTGTGCACGTGTGTGTCCATGTGTGCACATGTGTGCACATGTGTGCGTGTGTCCATGTGTGCGTGTGTGTGTGACCATCTGCCAGAAGGGACTCCAGACGTCCACCATCCAATCCCCTTGTCCTCTTGGGCCCCAAGGATCTCAGCCCCTCACGTTCAAGGCAGCCCCCTTGCTCCCCTGCCAACAACGCCCACTTTGTGGGGGGGGCTTCTGGCTTTGGGGAGGGAAGCCATGGAGCGCTACTAGGCAGAGTATCTCTCCCTCTGATCTCACACCCATGCTGCCCACTCCCTGGATTCAGCTTCCTAAATGTCCCACATGCCTCTTCACATCTGTCGTCGACCCAGCTCAGCCCTCCCGAGGGACTGCCCTGTGGGGACCACAGCAGTTGGCTCCCAGGGCTAACTGTGGCCAAGGGGCCACCAGGGCAGGAGATGGCCAGGATTTGGGGGAAGGCAGGAGTCTTGGTGACCAGGACTCCCTCCCCGCTGGGCTTCTACAGCGTCATGGTGCTTGTGGGCCTCTGCCCAAGCCCCTGCAGCTGTTAGAGGCCTTCTCCGTACACACCTGGCAACTGGGCCCTGCCCATCGGGACTCCTCTGGGGCTGCGAGACCACCACCCATCGAGACCCTCATCACATTCCCCTCCCTTTGCTTCCAGCCTCGCTCTCACCTGATTCTTCCATCTCTGAACTCTTCAAGTTCTCTTCCGTTCCGCAGAGAGCAATCCCGCTCTGATGCAGGTGGGGGTGTCCTGGCTTGGGTGGTGGGGCTGGGCGTTAGCACAGCGCCCCCACGTGCTGTGCGTCACCCACACTCCCTCTGGGTCATTAAACTCGGGGGAAGGGGCCGCCCACCAGGGCCGCCCAGCAGTTTTGTAGGCTCAGGGCCACACACAGCAAGCTCTTCCTTCCATCTCCAAACAGCTTCAAGGAGGTGACGTTACCCGCTTGGGTCTTACCCCAAGTAGCCCATGGATGCTCCCAGACCCCTCGGTTTAGGCTGGGAATTGGACAGACTGTCCACGGTCAAAGCTCCTGGGCGGGGCAGGCAGATGTGGCTGCCCGGGTGAGATTTTGTAACCCAACACTTTGAGGACCATTCATTGAAATGAACTCGCAGCCTCCTCATCCACTCATTAGCAGAGAGCAGCATTAATCTTTCTGAGAAACAACCTTGACCGTGAGGTCTGGCTGTGATTGGCTTCTGTCACACCACCCGCTGAGCCCCGCCTCAGCGCTCCGCATTGCAGAAGTGGGAGACGATACTGCCGCATCAGCAGACCACCACTTCCAGCTCAGAGCCGCCTTGGGGTTTGCAGAATTCCTAAGTAGAAATTGCTGAATGCATGGAGATAACATTGAGGAAAACAGCGCTTGTGTGAAAGGACCCATCCGCACACGTCAAGGTCATTTCCAAGTAGCTATTTCCAGACCAGCCCCCCAAGGGGACCTGCAGCAACACGGGAGCCTGGCTTCTGCATCGTCCAGCTCCGTAGCCGCTGGCCACTTGACATGTGTCTGTGCCACGGAGGAACTGGATCTTACCTTTTGTTTAGCTCCAACAACTTAGATTTAAATAGCCCTGTGTGTCCATGGTGTTGTTCCAGTTAGCACTGCCCAGATAACAAATCATCTCTTATGAAATACAAACTGGCCAAGGATACCCTTTAAGAAGCCTCCGTCCTGGAGTAAAATGCAGTCAGAAGCTGTGCATTAGTGATACGGAAAAAATCCCCACCCCCTGGTAAAGGAAAATGATAAGCTCAGATTAAGCTGGAGAAACTTCTATGAAAAAATTATTTAATGTTGTCCCCCAGGGTTCAAAACTGAAAATTCAATTATATTTTATATGTAATCCCCTTGACCCCTTAAACAACAACAAATGGTTCTTTGAGCAGGTTGATAACAAATATTCATTATATTCAATATACTGCCTTTCTCAATATTAACCAGTCCGAAGTCAGTATTTAAAGAATGCTTGTAGTATATGAGCTCCTATAAAGGTTATAAAAGACATAACCAAGGCCGACAGTGCGGCAAAGCAGGTTAAAGCCCTGGCCTGCAGTGCCAGCATCCTATGTGGGCCCTAGTTCCAGTCCCAGTGCTCCACTTTCAATCCAGCTCCCTGCTAATGCACCTGGGAAAGCAGCAGAGGATGGCCCGAGCCCTTGGGCCCTTGCAGCCACATGGGAGACCCAGAGGAAGCTCCTGGCTTCAGACGGGCTCAGCTCCGGCCATTACGACCATTTGGGGAATGAACCAGCGGATGGAAGACGTCTCTCTCTGTCTCTACCTCTCTCTGCAACTCTATCAAATAAATACAATAAATATTTAACAAAGACGTAACCGAGATGACATCTGCCTTGTCTTGGGCTCTGGAGTCTGTTGGCTTTAGGGAAGGAACTATCCAGTGCAGAGTAGAGCACGTCCAGGCTCTTTGTATCCACCCAAGAATGGTTGTGGGAGAGAGGACAGCATTGGCAGGGAGTAAAGATATTCATAGGATACACAAGAATCTCAGTGTTAAGCCAATGAATTGGGAATTTTCCCACAGAAAACACTCAGCACGGTGATACAGCAATATTCAAGGATTTTTTAGAGTTTTGCATTGCAGATCTACTTCCAGGAACAGAGACATCACCTTAGAGATCCATCACATTAGAGACCCAGGCATGGAAGAGATGACTTTTTTTGTCAGCATCCCTTCATTTTGTCAGTGGTGATATATAAAACACTAATGCATGAACATCTCCCAATCAGAACATTTATTGTATGGGCACCAACCAATCAGAATGGCTACTTTATGGGGATCAGCCAATGAGAACAGACAACCACCACAGCTCCATGTTGTGTCAGGAAGTGACCCTCTCTTTCTTTTTGGTTTATAGGAGGAGGCCCCAGGGTGGGGGCAGAATGAGATCTAAGATCCTAAGAGTATTTTACTCGCCATGGTGCTAGAAGATTGTCTGCCATTCACTGGATTCGTAAGCAGGAGAATGAGCCTCATCATGAATTGGCACCTCTCCCTCAGCAACTGGAAGGAATTCATTCAAATCTTGGCACATTTTAAAAGTCAAACTCTGCTTTGGCAATGGCATGATTTGGCATGGGGTGATCAGAGCGGTCACTACATATTAACCAGTGAGAAACCTACGCGGACCAGCTCAGAGTCGGCCAACCTCGCAGGCTGGCTAAGTTGCGTGTGAAGAGGTGGGGTGGGCGGGGAAGGTCACCGAGAGCCCCTTGGTGGAAAGGGAGGAGGTGGCCATTGCGTTCCTAATACCAACTCCCTGCTGGCTTTGGATGGGGCAGGCGGACAGGAGTCTCAGACAAACAGGGCGGAAGATGGGATCGCGTGTCACAGGGCCTCCTGGTCCCCTCCCTGGGAAAGGCAGGACTCCAAAGCACAGGATTCCTACACTGCCACCTGCGTGGAGAAAGCCAAGACAGCAGCCGGAGGGTTTGCTCTTATTAGACACCACAGGGCTCATCTGCAGCTCTTCCCGGGCGTTTGTGGAACCTGAGGTCCATCGTCTAAAGGCATCGCCTACGTCTGATTCGCGTGAGGACGAGACCAAGCCAGACAAAGGAGTAGACAGAAACATCCAATCGCAGGCTATTAGGAGCCCGGATATCAGCACTGGAATTTATTCTCATGTTTAATCTATTGATTTCTGATTGACCCAATTTTTATGCTCTTATCTCACGGATGATATGCAATATGTCCCTCCATATTAAGCACACATAAATAAAATCTGAGTACGGTTTAAGATGATAAAATCCTTCTAAACGCCCCGGGAGAATGGAGACTTTCTGTTCATCGGATTAGCAGTCCGGAGTGTTGAGAAAAACACGTGATGCAGCTTTTCCTTAGCAACTTCACGGAATTCACTTAAACTTGAAACATTCAAAAGTCAAATTCGACTTTGGGACCTGGGAATCTCGATTCCTCCTCTCGCGATACAGTAGCGGGCCCCGCGACTCCTGTGTCACCTGTTTGAGGGGCGATGCTGGCAAAGCTGAAGACGGGCGTCAGCCAAGTGCAGGGTGGAGGCCTGAGGAAGCTTCTCCTATACCAACGTCACGTTCCTGACCTTCCAGGGACCGGCCGCGTGAACGGAAAGCTGCGGCCGACCCTCGGAGCGGGGCCAGTGCGGATCCGGATCCTGGCAACCAAAGGGAAAACACGGATGCATCAGAGGCCATAACAGCCAATGCGCCCTGGAGAAGGGAACTGCACCCATCGGCTACGACAGAGGAGCGGACGCGTTAAACCATGCCTCTCCTTCCTTTCATTGTTCGCAGTCACACACACTCCAAATGTTTGCCAAGTCAGGCTCCAACAAGTAATCCCATTCAAAGAACCCAACCGTTGTGTTTACGAATGCAAAATGTCTACAAAGAGGCACTGTTTTATTTCCTCTCTCATTTTTCTTACGGAAGTTCTAGCTTCGCTATGAACATATAAAGAATTACTAAACTTCTTTAAATAACACACATTTCTATTCAAGGGAAAGGATAGCATCAAAGAACTGACTTGAAATAGATCACCCATCTGGCTGCTTTGGCATACGGGAGCTGGCTCCCCGCGGGAGGGAGCGTGGTGTTGCCATGACCATTCAGAAATATGATGCCAGACCAACCCCTGAGACTGCAGGCAGAGCCAAGGCCCCTGTTTCCCTTGTCCTCAGCTCTTTGTGCCAGCCCTGAGGATGCCAGCTCAGATGTCCGGGCACGGTACCTGCACTTAACATCTTAAGTAATGTCGCTGGGCACAATCAATTATTTACATTGCTGTGACATGTTAGTGCGTCTTGCGGGTAGAATCATTCTTGCTGTGGTTTTAATTTACTGACTCCCAGTAACACGAGGGAGCCCAGGGGGCTGATGGCCCGGTTCAGCGAATGCTGCAGAAGTGTGGACCTGCTGCTGTGCGCAGGCTTGACATTGGGGCCACTGCTTTCTTTTGTTTGCACTGCTGGATTGCACACACGCCTTGCAGCTCACAAATGGGTTGCTGTGTTCTGAACTTATCAAGAGTTTAATTCTGTTTCTCTCCAGAGAGGGAGTGATGGCTGATGAAGCCTCCACCCAGCTTTCAAATTTTTCAAAATTTGAAAACAGAAAAAAGGGCAAAACAGAAAAAGGGCAAAATTCCTAAAACCGCCAGAATAAATGACGGACAGCGAGTTCAGACATAGCAAGAGAGGGGGAAAGGAGGACCACTTATTTTAAATATTCCAGATGCAAAATGCTTGCAAAGTCCATGGCTTCACAGAAAATAAAGGAACTGGCCTTTCCCATGGACTGTAACTTTTTAATAAAAGTTTTCAATTGTATTTAGTGGTTGTGTCCCAACATGTTTCAATTGCAGTTGGTTACACTTGAGTTAACTCTTCTTATCCAGAAAACAATGCCAGTGTTAGGGTTAGGGTTAGGGTTAGGGTTAGGGTTAGGATTGTGGTTAGGGTTAGGGTTAGGAGTTAGGGTTAGGGTTAGGATTGGGGTTAGGGTTAGAGTTAGGGTTAGGGTTAGGGGTTAGGATTAGGGTTAGGGTTAGGGTTAGTGTTGGTAGTATTTAGCATTAGGGTTTAGGATTAGGGTCAGGATTGGAGTTAGGGTTTAGGGTTAGGGTTTATGGTTAGGGTAGAGGTTGGGGTTAGGGTTTAGGGTTATGGTCAAGGACAGGGTTAGAGTTAGGAGTTAGATTTAGGGTTAGGATTAGGGTTTAGGTGTTAAGGTTAGAGTTAGGGTTAAGGTTAGGGTTACAGTTAGGGTTAGAGGTTAGGGGTTAAGGTTAGGATTAGTGTTGGTAGTATTTAGCATTAAGGTTTAGGGTTAGTGTCAGGATTGGAGTTAGGGTTTAGGGTTAGGGTTATGGTTAGGGTGTAGGATTTAGGGTTAAAGTTAGAGTTAGGATTGGGTTAAGGTTTAGGGTTAGGTTTAGGGGTTAAGATTAGGATTAGGGTTAGGGTTAGGCTTGGGTTAGGGTTAGGGTTAGGTTAGGGTTAGAGTTAGTGTTAGGATGGGGGTTAGGGTTAGGGTTAGGGGTTACATTTATGGTTAGGGTTGGGGTTGGGGTTAGGGTTAGGGTTAGGGTTAGGGTTAGAGTTTAGCATTAGGGTTTAGGGTAATTGTTAGGGTTAGGATTGGGGTTAGGGTTTAGCGTACGGTTTAGGGTTTAAGGTTAGTGTTAGGGTACCATATCTGTAAATTTAGCAATAATACATGTAATTGATTTTTTTAAAACTGCTCTGGCTTTATACCTGGGGATCTGTAGGGTTCATGGAAAATGGAATTGATGCTGAGTCTATGGAGTGGGGTTTTAACCCAGGGATTTAGACACCAGCATCCCACATTGGAGCGCCTGAGTCCCCCCACTGGCTCTGGCTCTGGCTCCCAGCTCCAGCTTCCTGTCGATGCAGATGCTGGGAAGAATCTTGACCTCCAGTCCCTGCCACCCACACAGGAGACTTGGACTGAGTTCTTGGCTCCCAGCTGCAACCTGGTCCAGCCATGGCAGCTGAGGGCACTTGGTACGAATCAGCAGAAAGGCGATCCCGGTCTGCCTCTGTCTCTGTGTCTCTCTGTCTCTCAAATAAATTTAAAAAAACTTGGCTACAAACATTTTGAAATGTGTGCCTACAGGGATTCTTCAAAAATTCACAAAAATGCATATTACAAAACAATGCTGCATGATATTCAAAGAAATTTTGCACAAAAAAACAATATTTTAAATTTACTTTCTGCACAAACATTTTGAAGTACCCTCATGCATCAGCTTTGAAAAATCAATCTCCTTCCTCCTTCTGGCCCTCCCTATGACTCAGCGCCTGATCGCGTGTCTCTGCCCCTCGACATCTCATTGCTCTCCCTGCTCCCAATGGCAGCGTGGCTTAGGGCTGCAGCGGCACTGTGGTGACCCACGGACCGGGGAGTCTGTGGGTGCCAAGACCTGGCATTCGGCATCGAGTCAGCACCCAGGCCTGCCTGGCAGCGAGCTAGGTGCTGCGGGGCCATGAGGTGCAGCAGTGAGGCAGCCCTGGGAACTCAGCACTGTCCCTTGGAAACAACGCTGGCCACGTCTGTCGCACTTTCACGCCGGGGCATACAAACACTTGCCTCAAAACGATCACCGGGGGAACGGGTGATCAGTTCTTTGGTCCCAAAGACTCTCATTCAGAAAGTCTGGAAGCAGCTGAGAAGTTTGCATTTTACAAGCACCCAAAGCACTGTGGGTAGCCTGCTGAGGGTCCCAGACACAGGTGTTCATGGGCGCTGGGTGCAGGCCCACGTTCAGAATGCATTCTCTGGGGAAACAGGGACCCGGGGTTCACATCTCCCCATCGCTGCCAGGTGGTGGCAGGAGTGAGTGTTCAGGAAAGACCGTGCCAAGGGAGGGGCGTTCAGGCAGCAGTGAGCAAGGGCCAGGGCTGCAGGCAACCTGGGGACCAGGCGCTCTGAGACCTGTGACGACTCCCCACTGCATCAACCCAGCACCATCGACAGATGTGACCCCTGGCAGCCACTATCAACCATGGCTTCAGACCACAGCAGCCACCATCCTGTGGCACAGCCCTCCACCCCCGGCTGTGCCCTCCGACACTGTCCCTGACACCAGCCCTCACCCTCCTGGTGGCTTCCAGCATCCAACCACAGGAGGCAGAAAGGGTGGAGAAATGAGTTTCCCTGCCTTGTCCCACCTCCAGGCCAGCGTGGGCCTCAGGCCACCATCCAGGGACAAAGGGATGGGAGGATGGAGCCGGCACTGTGGCATAGCAGGTAAAGCCACCGCCTGCAGTACTGGCATCCCATATGGGCACTGGTTTGAGTCCCAGTTGCTCCACTTCCAATCCAGCTCTCTGCTGTGGCCTGGTAAAGCAGTAGAAAATGGCCCAAGTCCTCGGGCCCCTGCACCCACGTTAGAGACCCGGAAGAAACTCCTGGCTCCTGACTTCGGATCCACCCAGCTCTGGCCATTGCAGCCAACTGGAGAGTGAACAAAAGGATGGAAGACCTCTCTCTCTCCCTCCCTCCCTCTCTCCCTCTCCCTCTCCTTCTCTCTCTGTGTAACTCTGACTTTCAAATAAATAAATAAATCTTAAAAGTGTGTGTGTGAGGGGGGGAGGCAGGTGCAGCAGCAAATGAGGAGTTTCTGCCCCTCCCGAAAATTAGAACTCTAGGCTGCGTTTCAGTGCCTGGTAGGTGTGGGCTGCCATCACAGCTGGGCGTGGGGTCAGGATGAAGGCATGTGTGCAGAGACTCACAGCCGGCTCCTGGAACCCGGGGAGCAATCCACAAACACTCCTGCTCCCCACGCTGTCCGCAGCCCTGAGCTGGGGTGCACACAGCCTCGGGTGCTCCAGGGCTGCACCTCCTTTATTCACAGGGGAGTCCCCGGGGTTCTGGGCAGATGTGGCCGGAGAGCAGGCACCAGCAACCCCAAGAGGGGTCCACAGCAAAGGGCCGGTCACCAAGAACGCCTTGGGATGTGGAGCAAATCTTAATTGCTGTGCGTCCACAGGGCAGAACAAAATGAGGAAGGAGGCGACGTGGCGTTTGGAGGCCCGCTGTACCGTCCACGATGCCTGATGCATTTGGAGGTCCGCTGTACCGTCCGCGACACCCATCGCCATCATGCTGCAAGGCACCTTGCGATCCTTACGCCAAAACACGCGCTAGACCTACACCTGGTCATTCCCAAGTGCAGAAATGCTCAGACGCGCCCCCACCCCTTCCGACCCAGGGGGCCGAGAGATGGGGACCAAGAATGGGAGCCTCCCAATGGCCTCATGGGTGATGCCCACACACCTGGGCTACAATCAGACAGGGGACCGTGGAGAAAACCAAAGGCCCCAGGCCACAGAGGAGGGAGGTGGAAACTGGGCGTGGGGTTGTCCCACTGTTGGCAGTGACTGGGAGAGCAAGGTTATTCTTAGGTCCTAGGCCTGTCTAACAATACCTCTCGCCTGAGCTGGACTGCCACTCACAGCAAAGGCGTGTGGCTGGGTGAGAGAGCACACTCATCGCCACACCTTGCTGTACAGTGACAACGCCGGGCATTGCCCACATCCCCCACCTTAACAAATCGCTGTTCCCTGAGCCCCAGGGAACCCTGGGCTACACAGTGCACGGTCAACAGCCAGCCGGTAAACATGACCTTCAGAAACACCAAAGATGAGCAGACCGCTAACAGGGGTGCCGAGCAAGCAGCCTGCCCGACCAGGATCACCCAAGACCCATTAGCACACAGCCCGGGTGTTAATTGCTGTAGTACCCGCTGTGTCCCCACGGGGAGGCCATCTATTGAACTCAACTAGCCCCACAGCGGCCAAAATCGGGAAGGGCATTTGCAGCGGGCTGCCTTGCCACTGGGGACCGCTCGGTTTAATCAGCAGGCCTCAGAGTCTGAGCACAGCGAGCGTTTCTACGGAACGGTGCACTCTGTGGTCAGCAGCCCTGAACCGCAACAAGCTGGCCAGCGAGGCAGGAGCCCCTGGAGCCACCAGCTCTGGGCCTGGGAGGCTTGCACGCACAGAAACTGCCCGCAGCAGCCTGGGGCCCTGTGACAAATTGGAGCCACGCTGAGGCAGGCAGAGAGAGGACAAAGGACTGAGCTGCTTCTCCAGGGCTGTCAGCGAGCAGGTTTAGGGCTGAGCGGAGGGACACAGGGTCCTGATGACCAGACGGGGGAGCCCTGCGGATGGCTCTCACTGGCCCACACAGCAAGAACTCGCACCACGCACCAGGCTGGGTTGCAGAGCCCAGTCTCCAGGAAGTTCTTAGAAGGAACCGGTGTGCTGTGGGTCAGCTTGACCTTCGGCAAGTTGCAGCTTGGCCAAAGCAGCAGCTCTCAAATGGCCAGCTGACTGCATACAGGGTTCTGTCCACTTTGGAGCACGGAACACAGAAGGGAATGGTCCTGTTCCATCCTGCTCACTCCCTACTCTTGGTGCTTCCTGGGAACACAGCCCATGGTGCACCTTGCATCCAGGTTTTGCAACTGGTCGACCCAGGTGGAGCTGGTGCCTGGGCCCAGGCCTGCAAAGTCACCCTTTGCTCACCATCAAAGACTGGCCTCTTCAGAAGTGCATGTAGAAACATCCGGCAAGTTGCTGACTGCTGGTTGGTTCCCAGCCCGGGCAAAGACCCTCCACCCTCCTGGATGCCTGGCTGGTTTATCAAGGAGCTTCCTGCTCTCTGCTGAAATGCGTGGCTCCACCTAGAAGCCTCGCAAGCCTTTGACACACACCAGTGTGCCTCCGTGGTCACTCTCTCCACCAGTAGACTGTTCCGCTCGCTACGTGTTTCAGCAGCAGAAATCTCTTAAATTTCCCTCCCTGTGGATTTCCAAACATGCACTTGGAGCTTCACGAAGCATCGCTCAGGGCCCCTCGAGGTGTCATTCTCATTCCTGTCTCCAGAGGCACCCAGTGTGCCCCTGGGCCCTCGTCTGTGCTGAGGGCGTTTCAAAGGGAATTCTCCGGCAAGAATCGGCTGAGTCTCCTCCCCACCGCCCCAGCCGCGCACCGGGGCTCGTCTCCACAGGAGTCATGGATGCTTCATGTCCAGTTTTTAAAGTCAATCCCTCTGGCTCCAAACGAAATGCGCCGGAAGATCCAGGGGCCTCAGAGAGCAGCCTTAACGGGAGGAAGTCCTCCTCTCCGTTTCCCCGCCACCCAGCCCGAGCACGGAGCTAGAACTCAGGCCAGTTGTGCCACAGACTTGCATGTGTCTTCCCGCCTGGCGAACTGCGCTGCCGCTGATAACATCCTGGAGGTTTTCCCAGTGCACAGCTGAGCATCAGTCAGGGCTCGCGTCCTCCCTAAACGCCCAAAAGGTTTGCATCACCACCAAGATGGATGTGTTCTGCAGACTCCAACCACGGCCACGGGAGGCACAGGACGGCCCGGGGCGACCCAAACACTCCAGCAATCCCCCAGACCAAGGGCGAAAGATGCAGGGTTGCAAAGGCAGCTGTGGGCTCTGAGGCCTCTGAGGGACAACAGCTCCTGCACACGGCCTCCGACCCAGTGCTGCCAGGGAGCCGGTCTGGGAGGCGGGCTTCTCGGAAAGCCGCCCGGGGAGAGCTCCCGTGCTTAGCCAGGACTCCACCGCAGAGTCACAGACGACGCCTCTCAGTCAACACTGGGTTTGCACAGGTCGCAGAAGGGAGCTGGTCGTGTAGGTCTCACCTCATACAGTCTGGGGCACATGGGAAGTTCACTCCCAGATGGCAGGCAAGGCTGACTGTGCGGGGCGCTCACACACTCTGCGAGGGGACAGCACCCCCACCCCAGCCACCCAGCGCTGCACGGCGGCTCAGCACGGCTGCAGCCCCTGCCTCTCCCTGCGCCTCTAGGTGCCCGTCCCACATCCCCCTGCGGGTGTCTACCACACCCCTAAGGTCGGCAGGCTCCAAGTTCAGCGTCTGATCCCCCACCCCCACTGCCTCCCCGCCGTGGTGGGTGGCACCTCCAGCCTGCCGGGGCTTCCTGAACCACCCAGAAGTCCTCCTCACCCTCCATTTCTACTCCTGACAGAATTTTCCAGCTCCCCACAAAGACCCCTGCTCCTCAAACCCAGCACCCAGCACCCAGCACCCTGCTGTGAGCCAGCGTCCCCCATGGGTGTACCCCTAGGGTAGACAGGTGTCCCAGGAGAACAGAGCAGGCTCATGTCCTGGGAGAGCCTGGCTCCCAGAGCACCCAAGGTGAATTATCTCCACATTGCTCATTATCGCGCCAGCTCAGACTGCAGACAGAAACTTGGCCCCAAGCGGGCCCCACCCAACAGCGCGTGAGTGGTTCCACAGCCTCCTCCTGGGTCCACGCCTCTCGCAGAGGGCCACAGACCAGGTCTCGGCCCCGCCTCTCCACGCGGACAAGAGCGGCGGCTCCGTTCCACCGCGCATCACAACACGCACCATCACGCGAGCACCGCACACACACTGCTTAAAGGGTGGGGAAAGTGGTGGTGGTACATCACCTGATGATGGTGACTGCTGCTCTGCGGCTCGGGCACCCGGAGTTCCCCGGACCTGGGAGGGCGCGAGGCAGCCCCTGCAACGGAGGAGAATGCCAGAGTGAGCGGTGCCAGAAACAGCTGCTGCTCACTGAGACACGCGCTGGTCTCTGGGTACCACTCCTGGTGGAAAGGGAGCCTTAAGCATAGAAGGATTTTTTTTAATTCCCTTGAGATCATATAATCTGGAAAATTTTCAGAAGACTGACTCAATGTCAGTTCCTCTCTTGACACACGAGCGTCTTCCAGAGACAAAAGAATCCTTAGCTAACCCAGGAAAATCAACACAGGAAACATAGGGAAAGAGGTGTAGGGGTTCGCTCTGGGCCATCCTTTTGGTCAAGATACAAACGAATAAATATTCACTCGTGGGAATCTGAAGTCGTCTTGTCAGTGGAAAGCAGCCATGCTTCGTGGGAGTGTGAAAGCCCACAATGTAGAACGCATGTGGCGTGATAGGATCAGAAGAGTGGGACCGTTGGGGGCAGAGTCCCCAGCAGGCTCCCCAGGGACTGGCTACAGACCCTTCCAGGGAACCTTTGTGCCAGGTACCCTGTGCGGACCAAGTGCTCCATTCACCCTGCTCCAAGGGTAACCGACTCAGCCCCACCCCACACCCACCTACAAGTCCGACAGCTGGGATGCTGCCTTCAGAGATCCCCACCCACCACCACTCCAGAGGAACACGAGAGCCTACAGAGACAGAGACTTTCAAAGGGGCCTTAGTGCTGCAGCCGACGCCAGCTCCCTGGTCAGTGGAATGGGCACAGGTTTCCTGCAGGCAACATGTGGGAGCTGGGAGTTGTCTGCTAAAAAGCCTCCCACACAATGGAAAGTCTTGAAAGAAAGAAAAAAGCACGGAGGCCAGAAACACAGAAAGTATTTTGCAAAACTATTGTGTCCACTTTGTTTTACTTTAAGCTTTAGACAAATAAGTAGCTTCTTTTTTTTTTTTTTACTATTAAGCTAATCAAAATATTCTCATTCTCAAACTTCTCCTTCTACAAAGTCATCCAGGGGGTAATGACCCCTCCCAGCAGGGGACCCGTCAGCCAGCCCTTCTCCCAACCCCACCCTCCCCTCCGGGCATCTCCATCGCCCCACCTGCAGTCCTGGGTTCATCTGAACTGTATCCAGGGTTTTCATTGCCACTCTTTAAGTTCGGCTCAGAAGTTCCTTTGTTTGTCTTGGCCTGTGCGGATTTCCTAGAAGGAGAGCAGTTCAGAAAAGCTGAGTGTGAGTCGGCAGCGGGGACCTCGTCCGCACGGTCGCCCTCTGAGCGCTCTGACGCCCTGAGCGTCCTGCAGGAAGTCCACAGCTCAGTCACGGGCCTCGGAGGAGCAGGTGCAACGGACTGCGTGCTCACATGTTCCCACTATGGGGAGAGAGGAAACTCCGTCACCACAGGACGTGGCCACCACCCCCAGCTGGTGCTCCACTCTCAGAAACCGTCACCTAAATCAATCAGATTTAGCAACCATTAAAAAAAAAAAAAAAAAAACTTAGCAACTACGACCCCCAGGCCAAATCCTGCCCACCACCTGTTTTTATAAATAAAGTTTTATTGGCACACAGCCACACCTGTTGCCTTCCATAGTCTCTATGAATGCTTCCATGTTATAATGGCAGAGTTGGGACGTGGTGACAGTTCCCTCTGGCTGGCAAAAATGGGAGTATGTACTTGGTGGGCCCTCCACAGAAAAAGTGGGGCAAGCCCTGCAATAAAGCGAAACCTGGTGCAGCTTTCTAGGGAGAGGAAGTCTGGCGATGGATAGCCGAGGATTTAAACTCGACCTCTAAGAATTGCTTCTCGGGACACAATGAAGGATCTGTGCCAAGACGGGGTTGAAACAAAGTCCACTCACAAGATGATTATAAGAGCAAAAGTCCCGGGCCGGCGCCCTGGCTCAACAGGCTAATCCTCCGCCTTGCGGCGCCGGCACACCGGGTTCTAGTGCCAGTTGGGGCACCGGATTCTGTCCCGGTTGCCCCTCTTCCAGGCCAGCTCTCTGCTGTGGCCCGGGAAGGCAGTGGAGGATGGCCCAGGTCCTTGGGCCCTGTACCCGCATCGGAGACCAGGAGAAGCACCTGGCTCCTGGCTTCGGATCAGCGCAACGAGCTGGCCGCAGCGGCCATTGGAGGGTGAACCAACGGCAAAAAGGAAGACCTTTCTCTCTGTCTCTCTCTCTCACTGTCCACTCTGCCTGTCAAAAAAAAAAAAAGAGCAAAAGTGCCCAGCATCAGGGTCTCACAGAAGCAGCAGTGGCCGTCCGTGCCGTGGACTTGCCTGTCACCTGTTAGAGTTGTGGGAACGCTGGTGGAAGGGACACCGGTACACCTCGGGAAACTGAGGCAGCCTTGTCCGGAGCCGACTGCACACAGTCGCTACCTGACACGGACCGGACAGAGCACAGAACAGGAAGCAAAATGTGCAAAAGTGAACGCACTCAGCCGTCGTGTCCATCATGGCCGCCATCTGAAAACTATCCCCACCCCCACTTAGAGCAGCAGCAAGAAAAATGGCGCCGTGCTCAGAATGCAACGCTGCCATGACGCCACCTCAGGGGCACCCCACAGCACGGCGGGTCGCACCGCGGGGAGCCCGAGGAGGCAGGCGCCAGTGGGTGTGTGTGTGCACCTGGCCCGGACCGCAGTTCCAGCAAGCGAACCTGATCTCCGGGCGCAGGGGGACGGTGTCACGGGGATGCCTCCTGCCGGGAGGGAGGCCAGCAGCGACTCATCAGGGGGCCCAGCGGAGCTTCCCAGGAGCTCAGAGTGTCCCAGCGCCACAGGGTGGCGGTCACCACCCTGTGTACACCAATCTACCACACACCCAAGATTTGGGCACGTTTCTGCACTGGCATTTCCACTAAAAACGTCAGCAAAGAAGCAAAGCAAAACCGTGACGGGCCAATGTCTAACAGAAATGGTTCCAGAAGGGTGCCAAGTGAGAAGAGCAAGCCCTGACGTCATGTTCACGGGTACAACATACGTGTGTGTGTTTCTGTGTGTCTGTTTGGAAACCCGTACGCATGTAAATGCATACTCATTTGGATGGCAATAATGAGTTTTTGAGAATAGTTTTGTGATGATTTTAATAATATTTCTTGGCCGGCGCCGGGGCTCAACAGGCTAATCCTCCTGCGGCGCCAGCACCCCAGGTTCTAGTCCCGGTTTGGGCGCCGGATTCTGTCCCGGTTGCCCCTCTTCCAGGCCAGCTCTCTGCTGTGGCCCGGGAGTGCAGTGGAGGATGGCCCAAGTCCTTGGGCCCTGCACCCCATGGGAGACCAGGAGAAGCACCTGGCTCCTGGCTTCGGATCAGCATGGTGCGCCAGCCACAGCGCGCCAGCCTCAGCGGCCATTGGAGGTTGAACCAACAGCAAAAGGAAGACCTTTCTCTTTGTCTCTCTCTCTCTCTCACTGTCTACTCTGACATCAAAAAAATACTATTTCTTGTCTCTGCATTGAATTTTTTCCTTCCATAGCCATGCATGGATCTTCTAACTAAAAGGATGTGTGTTATCTGTGTGCACACAAAGTCCTTGATGGGCTGAGGGTAGCACTACGGACACAATGGAAGAGGAAGTAGACAAGGTGAGCCAGTGAGCCATCCCCCTCTACCCCCAGGCCTCAGGCAGTCTGCTCCAAGCACAAAGTCTGCACAGACAGCAGGGTGGGGCCCTGAGCAAGACTGCCCCGTCACAGTCCCAGCCCCCAACCGTGGGCACCAGAGCCATGTGGCTGTCCCGTACTTGACTTCTCATGTCAGTTTCCTGAGCTTCCAAACGTCTGAACAGCCTCATACAATCGTTGTCGATATTGAGGAAGGCAAAACCCTCTCCGAATCTCAGGACTTGCCTCACACGTATGTTCAGCACTCAGTAAACACAGCCGGTACTCCATATTCACAGCTGGTTCCCATTGTATACACTTAGCCCTCTGCACCCAACAGCCACACAGCACCACTTCAATGATACTGCCGGAGAGAACTGCACCTGTGCTGAGCACGAACAGACCCTGTTTCTTGTCGTTACCCCTAAACCATACAGCAGAACGGCTGTTTGCATGGCAGGCGTGCTGCAGGTGGCTGCAAGTGACGTAGAGAGGGTTGGAAGCACACATTGGGGGTGGTGGGCTCTATACAGATACCACTTTGGCATCCTTGGCTGTTGGAACCCATGGGGGTCCTGGGCCCACTCCCCCGTGGATACCCAGGGATGACGGGCTATTCGATCATCACCGTGAACCCTGTGACCGAGGTCACCACTCCCCTGTCATCCTCCACCTGTTACCCAGAAGACCTGTGGGTTGCTTTGACCCAGAGACCGGAAACGCAAGATGCTGGCACAGTCCACCACGGTGAACCAGAGAACCAGGCCACGTTGCCGACGGCAACAGGAACCAAGACAACACCCCCCCATGGGTCTGGGCCCACGTCCCTTCCTCTGGCCTTGCCCTAAGCCCGGCCGCAGGCGCAGGGGGCTGTGTTTTCAGGCTGCTCCTGGAGTTGTCTGCAGAGTGTGGCCCCTGGTGGACAGAGCGAGGACAGGTGGTCTGTCGCATGGTGACCACAGCAGGGGCTGCAGCCAGGAGGGGTTTAAAAGCCCCAGGCCTTAAGGAGTTTACAAGACCTAATAAAATGCTGGGCACCCCACCAGGACAGCGCTGCCCTCTGGAAGCCCTCGACTCCCTGCACTTGATGACCATGTAAGTCCTGCACGCACACTGCCGACTGTACATCATCGCAAACCCTTGACACCGTTGCCAGCCTGGGAATGAGAGGAACTGCTCAGAGAGGGCTTCCCTGCCGCTGTGGCTGAGCGAGCGCCAAACACTGCCTGGTCTGTCCGCAGGCGCGGGCGCGGCTCCTCATTCACCATTGCCCCAGAAATGCCAGCCGGCCTCTCTGGCTGTGCCTAGCAGGTGGGACCGCAGACACGGTGCACAGCGCCCTCTTGTGGAAAGACTTGCAAATGCTGTCCGTAGTGAGCTCCAGCAGGTGAGATGCAATAGAGACCCACCTGGTTCACCGTGCAATGAGCCGGCCCTGTCAGTCAGGCTTGGTGCCCGTGCTATTCAGAGCGCTCTGTTTTCAGTACTTAACCCGGAGTAACATAAATCCTAACATCCCACGGCGGTGTGTGTATTGTTTGCTTGCTTTGCTTTGCGTGCTAAGAAAACCAATGCAATTTCCAACTTACCTTATTTCACTTTGATAACTGGATTCTGCAGAGGAAGAAAAAGAGACAAAATCACATGAGGGCAATCAAGACACCAAGACACATCTTCTACAAATAAAATGGCAGATTCCAATAGCCCTCGGGCTGCTATTTGGCCCAATCATAGTATTAAGTTGCCCCACAACAAATCATCCAAGGGCTTCCAGGCATAACGGAAGCACAATTCCCTATTAGCTATCAGGAAAGTCGATAATCCTTGGTATCCAGTCAACACTCGGTGAGTGCTAAGTTCGAAGAGATAAGGAAGAGAGAGTCCCACTAACCCAGGCACCACTGCCACTGGTGCAGAACTCACGGTGCAAAGCATTAGCTCAAGTCATTGTTGCAACAGCCCCAGAGGCCGGCATTCGTGGCAGCACAGTTTAACACACCACACACTGTCTCGTGAGCAGTGCTGTGGTGCTGAGAATCAATCTCAATCCATAGGCACCGGCTGCACCCAGGCACACAGCTGTGCCCTCCCCACCGTGCAACTGACGGTGTCCAGGGCCAGCTGCAATGTGAAGATGGCACAGCAGGCCCCAGCGTCTGTCTCCAGAGCCAGTGACCATCAACACGGCTCCCTGTCCTGGCCTGGACACACCCCGCTCTCCTGAGGTCTGAAAAATGCCCATGTCCCTTCCTTTGTAGGTCCGGTCACCCCCCTCCGCTCTAATCACGTCTGCCATTGACACCCATGGCCGTGCATGGAGGGCTGCCTGCCAGGTCTCCCTCCACCAGGGCTCTCCAGGGAGTGGCTGTGCTCCTGTGGTGGGGGGCAGGGGACAGGAGGGGTGGCCCCAGCCGATTCCCTCCTTCCTCCTGCTCTCCGCCTGTCCCAGGCCGCAGGCCATTCCCAGCAAGTCCCCAGTTAGCCAGGCAGAGCACCAAGACTTCCGCCAGGTACCAGGAGAGAACCCTGTGGGGCCGGCCGTCCCCCGTCAGCCTCCTCACGAAGCCAGCATGAGAGCTGTCGGAAGCACTGGTGCTGAGCCCTAGCGAGGACAAACAGGGAACAGAGGCCAGGGCAGGGGGTTAAGCTGCTGCCTACAACACGAGCGTGTCACACCTGAGCACCGGCTCACGTGCCAGCTGCTCAGCTCTCAATCCAGCTCCCTGCTAACGCACCTGGGAAGACAGCGGAGGGTGGCCCAAGGAACTGGGCCCCTGCACCCACGTGGGAGACCTGGATGGAGCTCCAGACCTCCTGGCTCCAGCCTGGCCCAGCCCTGGCTCTTGTGTTCATCTGGGGAGTGATCAGTAGGTAGAAGACTAATCTCTCTCCATCTCTCTCTCTCTCTCTCTCTCTCTCTCTCTCTCTCTCTCTCTGCCTACCTTTAAACATAAATAAAGTGGAGCAGTTATGGAGGAGGGACCTCGCACACATGTGCCCGAACACAAGGACACTTGCAAAGTCTCTCCCAGAGCCTCCACAGAGGCCGCCCCAACGTACACAGCAAACGCTTTGGCCACGAGGTTGTCCGGCAGCTGCCGGTGCACCCTTGCAGCCAAGGGCGATTGTTTCAAACCCCCATCATCCTCCTTGTCTGGCCCTTAACCCTGCCTCGTCCTCCATGAGCCCACGCGGTGGGAGCCACCGCACCTGCACTCCCACTGCAAAGCTGCCCCCGGGGTGAACCTAAGTTGCCTTTGGAGAATCTCTCTCTGCTTGGGAAGACGCTAGGCTGGAGCAGAAAAACTCTGGGAACAGAATTCCTCCAGTGACTCCAGAGGCACAGGAGGGCTCTACGTTGTGCTCTCTTAAAGCGGCAGCCACTCAACAGCTCAGTGACAACCCAGTGTGTTCCACTGGAGTGCGCCCCCTGGCGTGCGGGTGATTCGCAGTGAAAAATCCCCATCTGATCCGGGTCAACAGGAGTCTAACACGGCTCCATTTCTGCTTGTCGGGGACTACAGGTGTCGCACACAAGTAATCCTCCAATCACAAATCAAATCGACAGTGGAGCTAAGTCCAGACCATGAGCCTCATTAAGGCATGTTTGACATGGAAGACTATTTTTATAAAGCTTTATTTATTTATTTATTTATTTGAAAGGCAGAGTTACAGAGAGGCAGAGGTGGCGGAGGGGGGCTTTCCGTCTGCTGGTTCACTCCCCAAATGGCCACAATGACCAGAGCTGGGCCAATCTGAAGCCAGGAGCCAGGAGCTTCTTCCAGGTCTCCCACACGGGTGCAGGGGCCCAAGCACTTGGGCCATCCTCTGCCGCTTTCCCAGGCCATTAGCACCGAGTCCTGGCTGCACCACTTCCAATCCAGCTCCCTGCTATGGCCTACAAAAGCAGTGGAAGATGGCCCAAGTGCTTGAGCACCTGCACCTGCATGGGAGACCCAGAGGAAGCTCCAGGCTCCTGGCTTCAATTTGGCCCAGCTCTGGCCTTTGTAGCCATTTGGGGAGTGAACCAGCAGATGGAAGACCTCTCTCCCTCCCTCCGCCTGTAACTCTCTCTCTCTCAAATAAAATCTTTAAAAAAAAAAAAATTGCATGGTGACTTGTATAATTTGTACTACTTTTTAGGCAAAGCCCACAGTTTTCTTTCCACCACTACACGAGCGAGCGTCTACCTACAAAGGGGAGATTTAAACTCCTCCTGTGCTCTGAAGGGCAGTTCCTGTTCTAGAAACGACACAGGATGACAGCCATACATCCTGGACATAGGTATGAAAGTCAGAAGACCTCACTTCTCCTCCTGTCACAGGGTGTGGGAACATCTTGATCTTCCTGGGGGGCATTTCCTATGGCTCCCTTTAAGGACTCTAAGGATCAACGCACCTATTGTTTGGGTGTTTTGTTCGTTTGTATGATAATGGTCTTCCCGGGCTATATGAAGGCTTGCCTGACAAAACCGTAATACGTATGCGCAATGTGGTGATCTGATAGACGCACATATGGTGAAATGACTCCGCTAAACTAATTACTATACCTAACACTTCTACCGCTTCGTATCTCGCCCATTTTGGCCAGAACATATAACATCTGTTTCCTTAATAATTTGCGAATACGCGATGTATTATTCTCAAGGACAGTCACCGTGTTGCACAATAGGTTCCTAGTGCTCACTCCTCCTGGCCAAGTGAAACTTTTCCCCCTTCAGCCAACGCCTCCCCTGCTGCCCACCCTTCAGTCTCCGTAGATTGCACCCGAGATCCCCCAGCTGCCGTGTCTCTCTGCTTGTTTATTTCAGTGCACACAGCTCCTCCTGGACTCCTCCGTGTGGCACAGCCTCTTTCTTACGGCCAAGTGACATTCCTGTACCTGGGTACCCATGACCGTTCTTTACCCATTCGGCCTTTGATGGACATTTCTGTCGGTTTCATACGTTGGCTTTGTGAATGATTCTGCAAGGGAGGCGTGAGAGCAGCTCTCTCTCCGACATACTGCCTCCTTTCTTGGAAGTTCATCCGGAAGAGGGCTCACTGGATCACAGAGGTAGTTCCATGTTTAATTTCTTGAGGAACCTCCATACTGTTTTCCATAAATGGCCACACCATTATAATATAATATGCAGTTCATATTCCCTGCCTACTCATCACTAGTTGCTGTCTTTTGTCTTTTTGATAATAATCGTCCTGGCAAGTGTGAAGTGAAATCTCAACATGGTTAATGTACAAAGGAGCTTCAGAAGTTCATAAAAATGGAATTAAAAGACAATTTTACTTTAGTGAAAACTTTTTTGAAATCCACGCATTCTGAGTGACCTTCTAAAAGTCCAGGAAAATTAATATCATGAATAAAAACTATGTAAGGATCTTTATATTTTCTGCCCCCAAAATCAGCTTGTCTTTTAATTCCATTTCCTACGAATGTTTGAGGTACCCTCATATCTTGTGAAACATTGATGAGCTATTAACTTAAGTGCTTGTACCAAAGATTCAAAAACCACATAGAAATGTATATGAACAAAAATATTACCTTTTTTTTCTTTCCCGGAGACACAACAGCAGCAGAATATTATAATCAGAACAATGATCAGGATCAAAAGTAGTGACAGTGATACAGCAAGCAGAACTATGGCCCAGGTAGGCAGTGATGTACCTGGCTTATCAATACTGCCTATAAGGTTGAAAGGAGGAAATGTTTTAGTGTCACAGATTCTGTCACATGACGAATTGCAGGTGCTTCCCAGTAGCGTTTTAATTATTTGCCTTGTGATGGCCGACTTCCCTTCACACGTTCAATTATCCAGCACTCCACAATTCCATCCATGGCAATACTCGCGGCCCCCAGCAAACACGTGCCTGGTCCATCAGCCTTAGTATCAGTTGGTCAACACCTCTAATGCTCCTGGGAAGCAGCTAAGACTGGGCAGGTGTGACAACCCCCTAAGTGCTGTGCTGTGGGTGTGGCTTCTCTCCCAGAGTGCCTGTCCTGGAGGCTTGGTCCCCAAAGCGGTGGTGTTAAGAAGTAATGGCATCTTTGGGAGAGGGAGCCCCACTAAGAGGCAGGGCCCAGCAGAAGGTGGGTAGGTCACTGAGAGCCCCCCACCCCACCCCAGAAGGGGTTAGTGCACTTCTTGGCAGCCCAGTTAATTCCTGCAGAGGCGAATTCCTATAGAAGATTCCCTCTGGCCTCCTGTCTCACTGCGTGACCTCTTCCACGAGGATCTCCACCCACCCTCCGGGAGGCGCTAGACAGCACTGAGAGAAGCTGGTGCACTGGAGAACTTGTACCTCCAGAGCTGTGAGCTAAATGAACCTCTTCCCTTTGCATCCGCCCTGCCCTCGGGTACAGCACCAGAAAACACACTGAGACACCGAGGCTCCGCACTAAGACACCTTCGTCACGCTCTGGTCCCTCGATTGAGCCCAGGGACACCTGCTGAGCAGCCTCCCTGACACAGGACTGGGAGATTGGCATGTGCCGCTCGCTCGCTTCCTTGTCCCCACCCACTGAGAGCCCTGAGCCCGAAGCAACTAAGGAGAAGTTAATGGAGAGTCACTTCTAAAGGCCCTCGGGGCGTGGCTCTGGCACAGCCCCCCTCCAAGCTCCAGCACAGGATCTGTTGCCCGCCCTCTCTCTCTGCTTTTTCCTCCAGCAGCCACCTCGTTGGTGCTGTCCTCCCACTCGTGCTTGATCCAGTAGTCATGGAGACGTAGGAGCAGGCGGGAAATTAAAGGGAAGGAGAAAAGGAGAGAAAATTTCAGTCTGACTTTTTGCTGCTGTGTCTTCTAGCTCTCCAGTACTGGCTTCATGTGCACATCCACATTCAAGCTTCAGTTAACTGAAATGACGCACAACGAAGCTTCCAGCACTCCATGGCGGCCACCACACCTGGTGCTCGAATGCCAGGATTTAAATGTTGCCACCACCATCATCACCATCATCACCATCATCACCATCATCACCACCACCATCACCATCACCACCACCACCATCACCATCACCACCATCACCACTACCACCATCACCACCACCACCATCACCACCATCACCACCATCACCATCACCACCATCACCATCACTACCACCACCACCATCACCATCACCACCACCATCACCATCACCACCACCACCATCACCATCACCATCATCACCATCATGATCCCACATGGGTGGCAGCTCCCCCAGCCGATAGCACGCAGTAGCTGCACGGGTTCCCAGGACAGCCCTCACTCAGCATTTCACGTCTCCGGATCTCAAGCCAAGCCACATTTAAGTGGATCCATTTAACTGTGAGGTGCCATTCACCCAGCCTGCCACCCAACGCTGAGTGCTTGGCAGCATCTGGGTGTGAATGTGTGCTGCTTTGTTAGGTGCTAGTCTCTAGAAAAATGGAAACAGAGGCTAGTATGATGTGGTGGGCAAAGCCACCACCTGCACGCTGGCATCCCATGTGAGTCCCAGCTGCTCCGCTTCCAATGCAGCTCCCTGCTAAGGCACCTGGGAAAGCAGAAGAAAGTGGCCCAAGTGCTTGGGGCCCTGCACCCACTAAGGAGACCCAGATGAGGCTCCAGGCTCCTGGCTTTGCCCTGGCCCAGCCCTAGCCATTGCAGTCATCCGGGAGTGAACCAGCAGATGAAAGATCTCTCTCTCTCTCTCTCTCTCTCTCTGTGTGTGTGTGTGTGTGTCTTCCTCTCTCTATCTGTAATGCTGCCTTTCAAATAAATGAATAAATCTTAGAACAAAAAGAAAACATGAAAACAGTAGCTTGCCTCTGAAGAGCATAGGGCGAACATTAAAATCAGTGTCTGTCCAGCAAGTTGGAATTAGAGGTCAGAATAGAAAAATTTCGAATGCGAATGCTCAGAGTAAGTTGTGGGAACGCCTACCATCATCAACCACCCGGATGCTGGCTCACGGGCGAGGGCTCACCCGCGGAATGAGCCACAGGCTTGTCTGAAAGCAGGGGCTGCAATCCAGGGAGCTCTGCTTTGAAATATTTCATCAGATAAAAAGGTATTTGTCTTTTGCCCTGGATGCAGAGTTTCTTGGCACTACCTGAGATGGTTTCTAAGTTTTCCTTCTAAGACTTTAAGAAATGATTAATAATTCTGACATTTTTTAACATGTCACACGCATTGCCATCTCAAATATTTATAAAATCAACTGCTGTTGCTTGTAATTCTTCTAATGTCTCTGTGACTGTTTAAACTGGACATGGTTCCCTAAGATCAGAGACGATATCTTATTTTTCCTAGACCCCAAGAACCTGGCACATATGAGGCAGGACAGATAGATGGGTGGGTGGACAGATTAAGAGGCTGGATTGCCTCTGACTACCTGGACGAGGGAAGTCTGTGCACCATCTGCAGCTGAAGCAGGCCTACACCTCACCTTTCTCCACTATTAACATGCCCAGAGCAGCTGTGTAGCATTCCAGAAAACCAAACTACTTTCCTCATGCCGTCTACCTCCACATCACCTGCTATCGTTCTGAGATGAGCTGGGGTGGATAGAGACAGAGAAGGGTTTCCTAAAAGAAAGGTAATAAGAGAAAGGTTCAGGACCATACATAGGCTTCCCATGCCACAACCCACTGGACATGGAGCCCTAACGCAGGTCCTGCCCACCTGCAGCTATCAGAGTCAGGGGGTGTGGAATAGACTGCCTGTGACGCGAGGACAGGTGCACGGTGGCCCACGTTTTGAGAACCTCTGGTGTGTTGAAGAAACCCTCACACTACAGGCTGCTCCCATAAGCCACTCCCTCAGATAGGATAATGCAATCATCAAGTCTAGAACGGCGATGATGATATTTGAAACTGGAGCTGAAATTCAGACCACTGTCTGGAAGGTTTGTAGAGGACAGGAACTTGGTGTCAACACAAACAGTTAAATGGCACAGCTACTGTTTTCTTGCCACGGAGCCTTTGGCCTCTGGCTAGCTCACAGGTCACAACTCGAGCCGTATCTGGCTGTGGTGAGACTTGAGAGATGGGTGTGAGGGTCCTGAGAATGTGGGGAGGGGCGATGCACGCGTCCCAATGCCTCCAGTTCAACACACTCTTCACAAACTGAAGTCTGCGAATAGGACTAGGCTCCCTACTAAGGAAGTCACCTGGGGTCAAACGTTAAGAGCTGGCTCAGGATCCGAGAAGTGGCCTTGACATCCTCGCTGGCCTAAAGCAACGTGACTGTTGGCTCCCTCACACCCTCCCCACCAGTGGCCTGCTACTGGGAAGGGAAATACTAGAATCTTCGCCTTCTGTCAACACGTGACAACCTCTCCTCCAGTGTGGCCCAGAGAGCGCAGGCCTGCTGTTGACAGGAAGAGGAGGGGGGTCCTGTTGGGGCTGGCGACTGGACCAAGGGACAGAGGACGTGATAGTACTTAAATGTCCGAGTTCAGCGAGTGCTGCCCCAAGCCCCGCCCACAATGGCCAGTGGCACCAGAGGCCACGCACCTGTTCTCTGTCCTCCTGTCCTCTGTGACCAGGCTCCAGTGGGAGCCAGATCCTCTGTGGATTTCACACTCGGAGGGGCTCAAGCCCAAGTCCCCTCGGGAGGATGAGCCAGGAGGCTGAATTAGCGTGGGAGCCACACAGCTGAGCCGTTCTCATTTAATCATGAGTTTGAGTTTACTATTTTACGTGTGCATATACCCATGCATATGTATCATGGATTTTCTTTAAGATGAAGCAAATTTACTTGTAATGAGTGTCTTTACAGTAGGTTGAAAAACAGAGAATTATAGTCATACGTTGAAAAACCGAAAATGGTGATGGTGGACAGAACACCTGGAACCTTGGAACGACCTCGTCCGTAAGCCAGTCCTGTACTCGGGCAGGTGAGACACACAGGACCAGAGACTAGGGAAATGGCCCGAGGCTGCTCAGCACGGGGGACGCAGGAGGTCCTGAGCCTACATTACACCTGCCATGTGTCCTCTCCGGTGCGGAAGGTCCCTCCTCAAAGGATATGGCCCAGGTCTTTAAAAAAAAAAAAAAAGATTTATTTATTTATATAAGACGCAGAGTTACAGAGAAAGGGAGAGACAGAGAAAGACAGTGACTCTCCCCAGTGATTGCAACAGCCGGAGCCGCACCAATCTGGAGCCAGGAGCTTCTTCTGGGTCGCCCACATGGGTGTCAAGGGACTCAAGGACTTGGGCCACCTTCTGTTGCTTTCCCTGGCACGTTAGCAGGAAGCTGGATTGGAAGTGGATCAGCCGGGACTCGAACCAGCACCCATATGGGACAACACAGCAGGCAGCACCTTTACCAGCTACGCCACAGCGGAGCGCTCTCTCCCTCTCTCCCTCCCTCTTTCCTCTCCCTCCCTCTTTCCTCTCCCTCTCTCTCTCTCCCTCTCCCTCCCTCTCCCTCTCCCTCTCCCTCCCTTTCCCTCTCTCTCCCTCTCCCTCTCTCTCCCTCTCCCTCTCCCTCTCTCTCTCTCTCTCCCTCCCTCTCCCTCTGAATCCCTTTCTCTCTTCTCTCTCTCCCCCTCCCTCTCTCAGGTAAAATAAACCAATAAACAATCATTCCAGGAGGAGGAGCTCTGGGGAGGGTGAGAGCCTCAGCGACTTCTGCAGGCTCCTCCCATGACTCCGAGCCCCTCCGGGAGGCAGAACTTCCTCTCTATCTTCCTGCCCATCTCACAGGCAAGGAAACTGACCCCGAAGGTCACCATTTAGTGCCAGAGCGAAAGCCGGGGGGTGGGGTGGGGTGCATCGCTCCTTCCATTCCTCTCTGTCCTGCAACCACCGCTCCCCGCAGAAACGCGGTCCTGGCCAGGAGCCGGCGCACCAGCCAGGCGCATGGGCCTCTGAGAAACGCGGCTCCAGGGACGCCACCGTGCAGCCTGCTCAAGGCAGACACAGCGCAAACAACCAGCACTGGGGGCCCTCGCCTCCTTGGCGTAAGCGTGTCTGCACCAGTCCTGGGGTGGGGAAAGGTCCCCGCACTGCCATTGTCATTCTTCATTCAACAACTTAGAGGGACCCTTCCAGAAATGAGGACCAATTCCTTGCACTTCCAGGAATCCAGTGCTGGCCCAATGGTCCCTGGATTCCTGGGGCAGCCGGATGGACCGGGCTCAGCCTCAAGCAGCCTGGGCTCTCTCTCTCTCAGAGGAGCTGGGCCTGCTCCTTAGGGCCCCCCGGGGAACCGGCTCCTCAGCCAGCCCAGCCGGCCAAGGCTGGAGTGCAGATGTCAGCTGATGCAACCCTCACAGAACCCTGGACACAGGCAGCCCCCAGCTGCTCGGAGCCTTGATGCATAATTTAGAAGCAAATTGCCCTTTTCCAAGAGAGCCCAACAAATAGGACTGCCTGCCGCACACACAGCGGGCTTGCTTCTGCAGCCATCCCGCCCCCGCAACGTGAGTGGGGCGCTGGGTCCAGTCAAGAATTCCGCTGGATTAAGCCTGAGCAAGGGAATTAAGGGCCCTTCCCTTCTGCCCTGCAGAGAAACCTTGTGCAAGATCCTCTGGGAATTCCGCTGCTCTCAGGTACCAGGGGTCAGGCCAGGGCCCTCTGTTGCCTTTCACTTCATTTAAATGTGTGCTTAAACAGTCCATTATGCTCCATTTGATACTAATCTTTTTTTTTTTTTTGAGTTTTCCTTTTCAAACCCTGGATCCAATTGTATCATATTGAAAATGCTCAAAGGGGCCAGCCCCGTGGCACAGTAGGTTAATCCTCGCCTGCGGTTGCCGGCATCCCATATGGGCATGGGTTCGAGTCCCTGGCTGCTCCACTTCCAGTCCAGCTCTCTGCTGTGGCCTGGGAAAGCAGTGGAAGATGGCCCGAGTCCTTGGGCCCCTGCACCCACGTGGGAGACCCAGAGGGAGCTCCTGGCTTGCGTTTGGCGGCAGCTCCGGCCATTGTGATCATTTGGGGAGTGAACCAGTGGATGGAAGACCTCCCTCTTTGTACCTGTCTCTTTCTCTCCACTCTGACTTCCGAATAAATAGACAAAATCTTAAAAAATAATAATAATAGTAAGTTGGAGAAGGAAAGGCAAGCTAGGTTTGAGTTTGGCTTCCCTTGGTAAGGAGTAAGGCAAATTCCGCTGAACTCAATAAGGTGCAAAAAACTAGCTTTTTGACTTAAAATCAGTGCAGACCGTATTTCTGGGGCCTGGTTCCAGCAGAGCCAGGACTCAGGCCCCTGGAGCAGCTGTCCAGCGGGTCCCTGCAGGCACAGAAGCCGAAATGTGTCCATGAGAAGCAAGCAGAGGAAGCAGCAGCCACCCCAAGTGAGCGGCTCCAGTCTTCTTCATTATTCCAGAACCTTCTAGACAAGAGAAAAGGGGGGCAGGGCCCTGGTACTCAGCTCCTTGGAATGTAGGAAACCCTGGCAGCTGGTCCTTTCTCTGGGAGATGGAAGTGACTTTAGGGCACTCACAGCAGGGGTTGGTAAGTGGCCCCTCTGTGTCACCGTGTGTTTATCCGTTTGGCTTAGGGAGTTAGAAGACATTTTGATTGGCTGGCAGTGTTGAAAAATCAGGGTGGAGTGGGGGGAGGCATTGTGGTGCAGCAGCTGCTGGGGGATCCACGTCCCACATCACACTGCCCAGGATGCTGTCCCGGCGACCCTGACCTCCGATCCAGCTCCCTGCCAATGCCCACGGGAAGCAGGAGCTGAAACCCCAAGGCCTTGGCTCCCTCACACCCACGTGGGAGACCAGGATAGAGGCCCAGGCTCCTGGCTTCCAGCTGGGCCAGCCCTGCCTGCTGCAGCCATCTGGGACGTGAACCAGCAGGTGGAAGTCTCTCTCTTCCTCTCTCCCTCCCTCCCTCCCCTCCCCCCCTCTCTCCCTCCCTCTCTCTGTGTGTATGTGTGTGTGTGTGTGTGTGATTCTGAATTTCAAAATAAAAATGTTTAAAAATAAATAGAAATTTTAAAATTAAAAATAAGTAAGTAAATGTCGGGGAAATTCATGTCAAATTCCAGGTTGGACCTACTGTTGAGGAACTGGAAGATCCGGCAGCGCTGGATCCACATTCCTCTCCGGCACAGAGAGCTGGCGCGGGGCAGAGCAGCTCCGTGCGCAAGGGTCCCCACAGATGCCCCCGGCCCAGCTTCCTCTGGCCTATGCATTCGCGCACACACTGCCCGGGCTCTGGGGACATCTGACATGGAGGGGAGCTTGTGTGGCAGAGCAGCCCGTTCTGTGCACTGCAGAGCACAGAACCAGGCCCTGAACGGCTTTTTGTAGCTCGCAGAGACCCCACCACGTCACCCCAAAATGTCCACAACCCCAGAACACTGCCTTACTGGGAAACGGAATCACTTTCTTCTTCAAGTCCATGGAAAATGAAACTAAACGATAAGTTCTTTTGGTGCCAAAATTCAGAAATCTATGCAATTTGTTTCATAATACGCATTTCCACAAACTTTTGGCGGATAGCTTGTAGAGCAGGTTCACCTGCCGGAGGGGTGTGCATCCTCCCGGCCTGGTGTGACCAACAAAAGGAAGGAGATCCAGACAGGGACACCATGGTGAGGGTGAAAGCCAAGATCACGTGATGCTTCCCCAAGCCAAGCAAGGCCAAAGCCAGCCAGCAGCCACCGGAAACCAGGGGAAAGGCAGGTGGTGGGCTCTCTCAATCTCTCTCTCTCCCCCCTCCCTCTCTCTCTCCCCCCCTCCCTCTCCCCTTCCGCCCTCCTTCTCTCCCTCCCTCTCTCTCTCTCTCCCCTCTCTCCCTCCTTCTCTCTTTCTCCCCCCCCTCCCTCTCTCTCTCTCTCCCCTCTCCCTCTCTCCCCTCTCTCCCTCTCTCTCTCTCTCTGTCACGGCCCTGCCAAGCAGCCACCCTAGCTGAAGGCTGGCTGCAGATTCCACTCTCAGAACCTGAGACAATGATTCCAGCGTTCCAGCAGCCCTAGGAGACCCACACACCCCATCGCTGGCTGCACACACAGGGCTGGGGGCAGCTGGTGGGGAACAGGTCCTGGGCATAGGTGGCCAGGGCTGCCCCTGCCACCTACTGGCAGGATCCAGACAGCCCTGCCCCCGTCACCTCGCCTAGGGCTATTGTATAAGGGAATTTGGTGAAACTCTGCAGAGTGCCCATCCCTGGTAGGTGCTCTATGACGCTGCTTTTTATTGTTATTGTTGTTATTTGGGCTTTGACCGCAGCTTTGTTTCTCTTGGACCAAGAAAAAAGCTCTCTCGCCTCTACGCCCGGCTCTGACTCGTGCAGCCATGGCCCCTGGATGAAAGGGCGGTCGGTCCCTGGGCTGCTCTTCCTCTGTGACATGAGAGGCACTGTCCTAGGTCTCACTGTCCTCCCTGCCCACTCACCCACGCCAACTCTGTTGGGCTCCTGGGTCCCTTCAGGCGCATGGCTCTGGTTCCTGGTATGCCACGTACCCCAACAGTACATCCTTCCGGGGGGCCTGAAGCAACACCATGTCGCCTAGTCAAGTTATGTCTACAGACTTGGTGTAGGTCGGCTGCCTCTCAACCAGAAACCCAAAACTGGAAAAACCCCAAAATCCAAATGTGTCTGGGCACTGGCCATGACACCGTAAGTGGACAACTCCTCGCCTGACCTCAGGGGACAGGTCACAGTCAAAACGCAGGTGCATTGGAGCCACTGCACCAAATTCCCCTCGGGCTGTGTAGGAGGTGTCTGAAACATGAGTGAGATTCCTGTCCAGACTTGGGGCTCATCATTAGGTACAGAGAGGCAAATAGCCCCAGTGCAAAACACCCGGAATCTGAGCCACTACTGGGGCAAAGCAGACACACAGGGAAGCTTTGCAGTTCACTGTGGATGTGCTGGGCCGGAGACGCAGCATCTGGAATTCCACTAAGGCCTGGGGATACCTGAGAGGACCCGGATGCCCCTACAGTCTTAGGGCTCACTTCCCACTGGCCTAAGGGTGGGACCAACCCGGAACAGCGGTGGGTGAAACTAGAGAAATGCATGAAGTATTTGTCTCATCCACATGTTTTGTTAGCCGTAACTCAATGGCAAGATTTCTAAGTGGTTTTCATATGTAATTAGAAAGAAGAAAAACTTTAAGATGGAGTTTGAAAGGCAGGAGAGATCACAGGATCACGAAGCCGACAGCACCTGTCATCTGCCTTCCTCACCACCCCTTCCCCGAATCAAGGCCACCGTATGCGGCGCTACTGAGGCAGCAAGACCCACCAACACCAGCAGGAAGTCTTCACTTACCCGGGGGAGGCGGAACCACAGTAAGGTTCGCACTCACAGTCTTGTCAGCCTGCACACTCCTCATGGCGGCCACGCAGGTCAGCGTCCCGTTGCCCTGCGGCGTGAGCGTGAGGATGCTCACTGCACTTTGTAGGTCGCCCGGCTCCGGGGTGGAAAAATAGCTGGAATGGCTCACAGGGACTCCGACCTCCCAGGAAATATGTGGGAGTGGGGTCCAGCCGGAAGCGCGACAAGTGACATTGCAAGGCTCATCCTCTACGACTCTCAGACTGTCTCCGGGAATGTGCAAGTCTCCCATGACTGAGGAAGAAAAGAGAAACATTCCAAAGAGATGACAGGACCTCGCAGCGCTCGGTTTCCTGGCCTTGTGTAAAAATCTTGGCTTGAGATCGCATCTCATGAGAGCTGTCCTCCCCAGCCCCGAGAGGTTCTGTCTGCACCAGGACGCCAGGCCTCAGGTTTTGTTTGTGTCTTTTTATTGCCTCTGCCAGGTTCGTTGGAGGAGATGAGGTTGCCCACAAGAAAACGTGAACTCTCAGAGAAAGGGAATAAATAGAAACTAGGAATCGGGGAAAGGAATCCCATGGGAAAGACGAGGTGCGCGTGTGCCATAGGGGCTGCACCATGGCTGAAGGGAGGCTGCCCAGGAGGGAAAGCAGAAAGGGGACACTGACGTGGGGACGCTGACGTGGGGACGCTCCTGGGAGGCAGCCCCTCCTGCACTTCGACCTCATTCACTGTTTTTACTATTTAAGTCCAACTTCCTTTGCTGTTGCCTCCACGTGTGCTTCTAGTTATGAATTAAATGCAAATCAAGTCTCACGCAACTATAGAATTAGCTAGTTCGAACCAAGTATGCGAAGAGCTTACTCAGAGCATTTGTGAGTTTGATGAAGATCCGACCGCCCTACGTCAGCATCAGCATCGCACCGTGTAATTCACACGAAAATGACGTCTGTTTTTGCTACCAGCACTAGAATGACCTGAGGCTCGGCCCGGGTAAAGACACAGCCTTCACAAATATGCATACATTGGAACAAAACAGGCTGCAAATCCCCTCTGCCCAACACAGTGGAAAGAGCACTGGGTGAAGAATCAAAGCATCGGTTCTCAATTTGGCTCCGCCCCGGCCTTGCCCTCACCTGGGACAAGCCACGAAAGCGTGGGGCTCTCAGTCCCCACCTGTGAAGGAAGTGATCTGACGTCACCACGGCTCTAAGATGCCGTGGTTTCAGCCCCTCCCACACCCCGTGAAGCCACAGAAGACTCCAAAGATCCGTCACGTATGTGGGTCGTATCCAGCAGTTTCTGCCATAGTGGACATGACAGCTAAATGTGTATTTTTAAAATATTTAAAAGAGCCTGTAGGAGCTGGCGCTGTGGCACAGCAGATTAAAGCCCCAACCTGAAGCGCCAGCATCCCATATGGGCACCAGTTCAAGTCCCAGCTGCTCCTCTTCCAATCCAGCTCTCTGCTATGGCCTGGGAAAGCAGTGGAAGATGGCCCAAGTGCTTGGGTCCCTGTACCCGTGTGGAAGACCAGGAAGAAGCTCCTGGCTCCTGGCTTTGGATTAGCACAGTTTTGCCTGTTGTGGCCATTTGCAGAGTGAAGCAGTGGATGGAAGACTTCTCTCTCTCTCTCTCTCTCTCTCTGCTTCTACCTCTCTCTGTAACTCTGTCTTTCAAATAAATAGATTACTCTCTTGCATGGAGGATGTGAAAAAAAATATGACTTCCCACGGCAATGCAGTGGGACTGACTAGTGAGGAGTATTTAGTAGCCTGCCAGAAAATCCTGGATATTCTTCGATACTACATTAAAACTCAGTGAGTCACAGTTGCTTAAGGGATAGTTATGCCAAGGGTATGTAAATACAATAAGCAATGCTCTCCGTTATATTAAAATACACAGCCCTGTTTGCTCTTGGAACAGGTTTTACCCTTGCATGGTTTTATATCATACCGGGTCCACAGAGCAAGGCAGGTCTCCCGATGTCCAGGGGACGCCTCCTCGTACACACACACTAATGAGAGCAAACAAAGCAACCACGGCCCCAGTACTACGACAACAGTGGTGACCTCAAGGCTTAACCTGGAGAGGTCTCAGGGTACACCCACAGCCTGCAGACGGCACTGAAATGCCTTTACACCCTGAACGCTGTGTTTCTCCATTACTCCTTTCCCGAATGTTCTCTTGGAATAAGTTAGGCACCTTTGCTGACTCGGGAGGCACTGTAACCACAGCAGGGTGTGGGCGAAGGGTTTCGTGTCTGTCACTTCGATTTGTTAGATGGGGACAGAGCCTGGGAGGAATGGTACTGCCTCGGTAATGGAAGAACTTCAACTCCACGCCTGTGGCCCTCAATACACAAGAGGTCTGGAGTTTGATGTGTGACTAGCCGGTGGATTGGGCACTACACAGACCAACACACGTGCCAGTGCTGTGGCAAAGTCGGTTAAGTCACCGCGTGCAATATTGGGGTGCCAGGTCCAGTCTCGGCTACCCTGCTTCCAAACCAGATCCCGCTAATGCTCCTGGGAAGAGAGCAGAAGATGGCCCAAGTATCTGGGCCCCTGCCACTTATGTGAGATCTGGGTGGAGTTCTGGGCTCCTGGCTTCGGCCTGGCCCAGACCTGGCTGTTGTGGACATTTGGGGAGTGAACCAGAGCATGGACGATGTGTCTCGTGCACTCACTATCTCTCAATCTTTGTCTCTCTGCCTTCCAAATAAATAAACAAATATAGAATATCTTTTGAAATAAGTGGACCAGCACAGCAATCTGAAACAGCTTCATTTTCCTTGCACAACTGGGGCTCAACTTTTCCCCACTAGCTTCCCCAGAGCTCAGCCAGGTGCATGCCCAACCCTGCACATGGAGGCGAGACTGGAGTAGTTACAGACGGCGTGACTCGGTCTGCAGTTTGGCCAGCTCTCTTTATTTTCCTTCTCGATACATAAGGAGGAAGAAGCCGTCATCGGGGAATTCGTGGCTGTTTCCTGCTTTTTTGAGATCCCTGTTCCCTGGAGGGAGATCTTGCTGCTCAGAGAACATTTCCTTGTTCCCCTGAGAACAAAGTGCCATTGAGATCGACGGCACGAGGCTAAAACGGTCAGGTTCCTTCCCGGCTCCGTGGGTGTCCTCCACATGACCTTGGAGCAGTCTAACTTCCCGAGACGCTCGCTCCTCCATCTGTGCTCCAAATCAGAAACTGCAGGAATTACCAGTATGTAGAGAGACAAGGAAAACTTGTAGAGAGATAGCATTAGGACAAGATGTTGCAAAAGCACGGGGCTTTTCGAACGAGATGTGCTGTGCACGTGGCATCAGTAAGCCACGCCTCTGGCCCCGTGCGTCCTAGCCCGGCTCTGCGCTCCTCCTCCCCTGCAGGCCCCCGGGGTCTAACTCGAATGCTGCCTTCTCCACGCAGTGATCCAGGAAGGTTTTACTGGTCCTGTCACCTCCCTTCCCGGTTCCAGGCTGGACTTGCCTGCCTTCCACTGCACTCTACAGCATGTGTGTTGTGCCCCTGTTACGGGTGCAACTTGTAGCATCCACACTTCTTGGAAGGCCCTTGAGGACAGGAACTGTGTCTCGTTCTGTTCGTCTTCAAGTTCCCTTCAACTGCCTAACATAATGACATGCTTTCCGGGGAACATAACAGAGGACAGCAGAGGACTGTACGGTGACGGCTGTGACCCAGGTACTGCACTGACGGCTTTCCACAGGCCTGCTCATCGGATGCCACCCTAGCCGGGTGGGGCAGGAGCTAGGGGCATAAGATCAAGTAGCCAGAGTCACACAGTTTGGAAATAACCCAGCTGGAACTTGAACCCCGGCAGCCTGAGCCTGCACTGCGGACCACTGGGTCCCCCACTTGATGCTCAGTAAGCTGGATCAGACGCGGCTTTGGAGTCTTCAGGCTGCCATTGTCCGCCCAATCCTCATGGCAAACCTGGGGCGGGGGAGGGCAGGGAAGCCTCCAGGGCCCCTCAGTAGATAACAGATAAAATGAGAACTCTCAGCTTTGATTCTCATCCCTGTGTTCTTTCCCCTGCTCCACAGATCATCATCGTGAGAACCTTGTCATGCAGGATAGGCCAACAGCCCCTGGTGGTCCCGTAAAACCACTTGCTTAGAAAACATCATTGTGCCCTTAATTAAACCACATGAAATTAAAGACAACAAATAAGGATACGCCGATTTAGCTACATTTCTATAGTAAAAAGAGCCATTTTAAAAATGAAAATAGAAGTAGGTAGATACGTCTTTCCACCAGATGGTATCAAATTTGATTGATAGCAGCATAAAAGTGGGTAGAATCTTGAAGAATTTCTCTTAGACAAGTAGAGAGATGGTCACACGAAATCTTTTCAAAGACATGGTCTCTCTTGCAAGAAATGTCTGCCATAGAAATCAAGAACTGTGCTAGTTCCAATGCACCTATAAATAACACATAAACACCCTTCTACAGAACGCAAAGTGGCTAACTTTTGATAAGAATAGTCCAGGGGCCGGCGCCATGGCTCAGTAGGTTAATCCTCTGCCTGCGGCGCCGGCATCCCATATGGGCACCAGTTCTAGTCCTGGCTGCTCCTCTTCCAATCCAGCTCTCTGCTATGGCCTGGGAAGGCAGTGGAAGATGGCCCAAGCCCTTGGGCCCCTGCACCCGCATGGGAGAAGCTCCCGGCTCCTGGTTTTGGATCGACTCAGCTCCAGCAGTTGCAGCCATTTGGAGAGTGAACCATAAGATGGAAGACCTTCCTCTCTGTCTCTCCCTCTCTCTGCCTCTCAAATAAATAAATACATAAAATCCTTTAAAAAAAAAAAAAGAATATTCTAAATTCCCGTAAAGCACCTCTCACTAGGTAACATGATCTTCAGCACCTCAGAAATCCCTTTAAAATGAAAAACAAGTTATCCACTCCTGCAGGCTGTATTTACCCTTTCCTTTTCTCTCAAAGACTTGGCATATTTGGTGAACACACACTCTGACTGTGTCCACCAGGTGGCGGGGGCAGAGAAACAGACTGGGGTGCTTCAGCCAGAAGAAGAAGGTGTTAACGCAGCTTTGAAGTTGACAAACAGCACTGGCAAAGACAGATAGTCACGTGGATGAAAAATGAGAGAAAGAGCAACGGCTGTCAACTATTTCCAAAGCGACCGCAACCGGCCCCAGGAGAGTCCGGGAGAGATTTCCAGGAAGGCTGTTGGGTAGGGCAGAGAGAGAGAACCATCCAGAGTCTTCACCCAGGAAAAAGATGGAAGGAAACAGGGAAGGAAGAGCGATGTGACAAAGCAAGAGAAAAATACAGAGCCGGACAACAGACGCCAGCTCGGAATGAGCCTGTTGGCTACTAGAGACCAGCACCTGCAGGAACAAGGGAGGCAGGGGGTGTGGAGAAGAGGAAGGGGGCCAGCCAGCAAATAAACAACCAGGCATCCGTCAGTTCACCATGACGGCGAGCACGACTCCCGCTGAGCTGGGCCGCCTCTGTCGTCTGACCCCGGGCTCGGCGTGCTGCACTTTGCGCCCCTGGCTACTGACCTTGCACTTGGAGGAAGGCGGTGGCGTCCAGGTCGCTGTTCTGCAGGCTGCACCGGATGCGTCCGGAGTCGTTGAGCTGCACGTCGTGGATGACCATCTCAGAGACGAAGTTGCCGTCCACTTGGTAACTGGCGGAGGTGAAGCGCTCGTTGGTGATGATGGGCTCGCTGGGCGTGAGGCTCAGGACCACCGTGCCGTTGAGAGCCCACATGATGAGCTTCCAGCCCTGGGAGACGGTGCAGTTGAAGCGGGCCTCTGAGCCCGCCAGGACCGTGAGGTTCTTGGGACCGTCTATGATTTGATAGCTGGATCCAGAAGCTGGAAGGCAACGAGTATTCCAAGGTGGTAAGTGGATTAATCCACATAAACCAGCCAAAGCGCTTCAGAGCTTAAGATTCCCCCACTGAGCAGCTGGGACACTTGGGTGCCCTCCAGTGGCTCAGACACCAGGGCCCAGGGGCCCTCACACCAGGGCTCTCTCAGTAGATCGGGAGCTTCCGGGGGGACACAGGGCCACTGTCGTGCCCTCCTCTCCACACACCACGGTTGTTCCGGGCTCAACCCTCCTGCCCAGAATTCACGTCCACTGGGTTCTCGGGGTGTGGGCTTTGAAAGTGGGGTCCTGGAAGATGGGGATGAAATCAGCTGGGATTGAGGGCAAGCCCTAAATCCAGCCACGGGGGTCTCTGTCGGAGAAAGAGGGAGCTGGGAGGCACAGGAGCACAGGAGGTGATGCAGAGAGCGGCAGGACTGGAGTGATGCATACAACTGCGGGCCAGGGCTGCGGCAACAGCAGGAGCCCAGCGAGAGGCGAGGGCACCCCCGCTGTGGGGACTCGGGCCGCAGTGTCACACGGTGCTCATAGCTGAGGCCCCTGGCGGGCCACTCACCTTGGCTCCTCTCTGCTGTGCACCCCACATCAACAGGACAGCAGGGCCTGGCTGTCTCCCTCTGCCGTGGGTGATACTGCTGGTCACCAGGGACTCCCATATGCATCGGGGTTCCCCAAATAACTACAGCCCCCCTTTTCCCTCGAGACCTGTAATGTCAGGTGGAAAGGCAGGTTCTAAAAGAATCTAGCCTGACAGCTAGACACACACACACACACACACACCAGCTCATACACAGACATGCACACATACAGGCACACAGGACAGCACATGTGTGCTACATGCATACACACGAATGTACAGGCATACATACACACACATACACACAGACTAGCATATACACACATACACACAAATGTACACACATGCATACATGCACACACATGACAGCTATACATGCACACAAACGTATACACAAACACACACACCAGCACATGTATGCGCGCACACACACACACACCAGCACATCGCCTGGGGGCAGAGCACACGGCAGGGACACAGCGGATGGGGCGAGTGCAGGGCTCAGCCAGAAGCCGGGCCGGCTGAGGCCAGGGTGGAAGAGGGGCCCCTGGCTGGAAGGAGGCCGAGCTGAGAGGCCGGATTCCACGATGGCCACGCAGTGCCCGAGTACCAGCCCCCGTCCTTCCTCACATCCTGCCTGTGCGCGGTGGGAAAGGAGGCAGGGTGTGGCTGAGAAACAACTCACGCTGGGTCCCCTCGGACCCAGGACCCCTTTGGTCTCTGCTGAATACCAATAAATAAGGGGCCGGACGCAGATCCGAGCGCCAGGTCTAGGTCCAGCCGCTCCGCGTCCGATCCGGCTCCCTGCTCGTGCACCTGGGGAAGCAGCAGAAGAAGGACCAAGTGCTCAGGCCCCCGCACCCACGGGGAGACCCGGATGGAGCTCCAGGCTCCTGGCCTCAGCTGACCCAGTCGTGGCCATTGAGTCCATTTGGGGAAGAAACCAGCGGATGAAAGATCTGTGTATGTCTCTCTCTCTCCCTCTGTCGGTCTGCCTTTCAAAACAAGTAAGCGAATCTTCAAATCATAAAGCTCAAGGAAGAGCCGTCAGAGACGACTCCACAGGGAAGCCCCAGTGCTGGGCCAACCTGGCGGTGCCGGGAGCCCTGAGCTGAGTTTAGGGAAACGAAGCAAAGGCAAGAAATGGCCGGATCTGCACCCCAAGCCAGAGGACAAGGCTCCTCCCTGGCCCTGCCCAAGCCACCACCCATCAGACAGGCTGAGGGCCCAGCATGGGGAGACCCCAGCCTGCCCACCAAGGAGCCAGCCTCTCTGCTCCCTGCCCGCCCCATGCGAGGGCATGAGGCTGTGTCCCTGGGACCCCACAGCCGGCACGGGTGACTACGGCGTCATGAATGCAGCTCTGGCCAGGGGCCAGGAGGCAGGGAGGGCGCTGGCTGGGCCCCAGGGACTCCCGAGTCCGATGTGCCCTTTAAATGGAACAGTGGGCTGAATACCACCCCCCGGCAACAGGACCGGAGGACACGGCCCCCCCAGTGACGCCCCGCCCCTCTGGGTCTCAGCCCTCCGAGCTGTGTCTTATCAGCACTGCTGTGTGTAACCCTGCCCAACCAGAGCAAACGAGCAACAGGTAAACAAGACCTTTACTCGCACAGTCACTGCCTCATTCCAAGGCTTCCCCATTCCCTCTGCCCTCTCCCTCGGAACCTGTAGAGAAGAGAGGTAAATCGAGGGCAGGGCACAGGAAAACATCGGTGTCCGCCCCTGGCCCACAAACCTCCACGCTGCCACCGGCCACGGCTGTCCCCCGACGCCGCTGTCCCTGCGGAGCTGTGCCACCTGGCAGATTCTCACCAACGCTCTCCGACTTCCAGTTCCACATCGGCCAAGCCAGCCTCTGAAATGTGTGGCTGCCCCCGTGACTCGTCCCTTCCTGCTACACAGCTCCTATCCGAACAGCGGCAAAGCTGGAGAGAGCAGAGCAGTGCACCTGCCAGCCGCCGCGGGGCCTGGAATCCCAAATCCAAGCATCTTTCTCCCACAGTGGCGACTTCTCCGCTCCCTTCAAGAGCAGCCCTGGTCCCCCTGGAGTCAGGGCATCATGAGGGGCCACACTGACCACCCCCCTGCTGCCCCACCTCTGGCCTCCTCGCCAGGTCTGTAGGCCCCTCCCTCGCCTTCTTTCTCCTTGTCTGGTGTGTAACGAACGCGAAGCAAAGGCTACACACATGGAGGAAGAGAAGTCAAGTGGAGGCCACAGGCAGAGAACCGCGTGGGTGATGCGACTCCAGGAGAAAGCGGGGGTGAAACCAGGTCCCACGTCGGGGTCCATCCATGGAAACTGACACGCCAGGGAGAGGGGGAGGGAGTCCAGGGGGGAGGGAGTCCCTGCTGTGCCCACACCCTCATCCCAAACAGCCGTCCACGATACAACCAGACAAACTCTCCCAAAACACGTCCAGTCAGCTACTCCTCCCCACCCCCACTTCCACGCCCCAGACTCTTCCCAGAATTCTACAGCTGCTGGCCCTGGGGCGTAGGGGGTTAATCAGCCGCCTGCCATGCCAGCATCCCGTATGCCTGCTGGTGTCAGCCCCAGCTGCTCCACTTTCAGTCCAGCTCCCTGCTAATGGCCTGGGATGGCAGCGGAAGATGGTCCAAGTGCTTGGGCCCCTGCACCCATTTCAGAGTTCCGGGATAGGGTTCCAGGCTCCTGGCTTTGGCCATCTGGGGAGTGAACCAGCAGATAGAAGATCTCTCTCTCTCTCTCTCTCTCTCTCTCTCTCTCTCTCTCTCTGTAACTCTGCCTTTCAAACAAAATAAATCTTTAAAAGCGCTCCATCATTTGGGTTAAAGGTCAGATGTCCCTGAACGTTAGCGTATCTTAAGAACCGACTTAACCACACAGCAGCTTCCTCTCCAGCTCCAGTTCGCCCCAGCTCTGCCCCCGGTATCTCACTCCCCGGCTGCTCCTGCACCTGGGGCCTTTCCACAGCCAGTGGCCAGCCTGCAGCGTCACAGGCTCACAGAGCAGCCATGCCCCTTTGAACAGTTGTCACCCTGGGGTTTTGCAGTCAATCCAGGCTCTCTGCCTGGGGCCTGTGCTCTTTGTTAGAGGCGAGATGCTGTTTTGCTGAGCCTTGCGTCCCAGGGCTTGAGCCTGAGGGGCTCAGAACAGGTGCATCGGGAACACGTCCTGAGGTGGTCCAGCTGCAGGTGAGCCATGAGGCTATGAGCAAGGGGTGGGCAGGTGGGGCCAGGACGAGCCTGAGGGCGCTCACAGAGGTTGCCCTTGGTGGCTCAAAGCCCAGAGGACAAATGACCAGGACTCTGTGGCTAAGTCTCTGTAAGTGGTTCAGCGTCCACTGTGAATTTACAAATTCCTACTCAGTACAGACGCGGGGCTGGACTTCCCCCTTCCTGGGAGCTGTGCAGCTAATCCCTAAGACGCTCCCTCCTGGAACAGCCATGTGCAGGCTCCAAACCAGGCCCACCCCCTCTCAAAGCAGTGCTGAAGTCTGGGCTTCCCCAGGGAACATCAGCCCAGAGACACCAGACCCGGAGGTCCTGAGCTGCCTGCCCAGCCTTGGAAAGAGCTTTAGCCACTGTGGCTGAGGCCAAGGCACGGAGCTCTATCCCTAAAACTCCACCCCCAACCTCCACCGCCTCCACTGCCCGGGCAGATGTCCTGTGAGCTCCTGCTGAGTGCCTGGCCCCCAGGGCCACCACACTGGGCTTCTGAACATCTTTGCTCCCAAACACACCAACACTCAAGCCTGGAGCTCACACTTAGTAGGGAAAACACCCAAAATCAAAATGTCACAAGGCAGGAATGGGTGTTGCGGGGCATGGGTCACACATCATGGGTGATCTGGCACCCATGGGTGCACTGTTCGAGTCCTGACTGCTCAGCTTTTGATCCAGCTCCTTGCTAACGCGCCTTGGAAAGCAGCGGAAGATGGCTCAAGTGCTTGGGTCCCTGCACCCGCGAAGGAGACCCAGACTGAGTTCCAGGTTCCTGGCTTCAGCCTGGCCCAGCCCCAGCTATTGTAGCCATTGGGGGAGTGAACCAGCGGATGTCTCATTCTCTCTCTCTCTCTCTCTCCATCTCTCTTTCTCTCTCACTCTCCATCTCTCTCTCTCTCTCCATCTTTCTCTGACCCTCTACATTTCAAATAAATGAATAAATCTTTAGAGAGTGTCACAGGCAGTCCTTGCTCATGCCACACTCCGGTATTTCCTATTTTATTTTATTTCATTTGCTGTCTGTCAAGGCCGCCGTGATCTGATTTTGAAAGCGCATTGTCTACACTGTGCAGACAGAACCCGTGTGTGTAAACACAGAACACGCCGTGCAGGCAGAAGGCGGCAGGCGGTCACTTTGCAGGGGGAGGGGAGCTGATGCTGGGGTGTTCTGGGTCTCAGCATTGACCAGGAACGTGCTCCATCTGCCGACGTAGGGCTGCACCTGCGGGACACAGCGCGTCTCTACATACACACTGTTCCCCGGTGCCGTCATTCGGATCACTGCAGTGAGCGATGAGGGATTTATTACCGAGACAGGAAAACAAGGTGACACCAATGGAGTAATAAAAGGGCCCGGTGAAGCCAAAGCCGCTGTGCCAACCCTGGCTCATCCAAGGACCTCACAGTCCCCAGCCTCCATCTCCTGCAAAGCCCAGGTCTCAGACTCCAGGAATCCACGCAGCAGGTGCCCTGGGGAGCGGCGGGATGAAGGACCGTGGAGTGTCACATACGTGAGCCCCTCACCCAGTCAATAAATGGAAGCTGGGATTCCTACCCTGAAAATGCAAGTCAGGAGGGCTTCATGGAGGAGGTGGTGCCTGAGCTGGCCCTTTCTTGAAGGCCAAACTGAAATTTAGGAAGTGAAACAAGAGCAGGGGGCATGGTAACAGGTGCAATGGGAAAGCCGTGGAGGTGCCCCCCACCCCGGGGAGTGACATCCCCGATGCAGACAGAGGTGGGGTCAGAGGCCCTGCAGGACCCTTCCGGGGCAGCAGCCGGTGCAGCAGGGCTAGAGGCCAGCAGGAGGAGGGGACCCAGCGGGGAGCACTCGAGGCGGACCCTCGGCAGCTGTGTGCCTGTGGCCTCGGCTGCGTGAACATCACGCCCACGCTGCAGTGCGTGAGTGAGGAGCCCCAGACCCCAGTGACCATACCTGCTAGTGCAGCCAGGATGACCAGGGTGGCCCAGGCGCCCTTCCCGCCGCCCTCCATCTCCGCATGTCCCTCCGGCCTGGGAAGAGAGAAATGTGTCACACACAGCACCTGCCTCTCCGAGACCTGTCCGCCAACTGCAGGCACCTGGGGGGCTGGCCCTGTGCCCTCACCTGGGAGCGGGGTAGGAGGCACCCCTCGGCCCGCGCAGCCCCGCAGGGGCACAGCCTCCCCTGGGAGCGGGGTAGGAGGCACCCCTTTGCCTGCGCCAGCCCCGCAGGGGCACAGCCTCACCTGGGAGCAGGGTAGGAGGCACCCCTCGGCCCGCGCCAGCCCCGCAGGGGCACAGCCTCACCTGGGAGCAGGGTAGGAGGCACCCCTTGGCCCGCGCCAGCCCCGCAGGGGCACAGCCTCAGGATGGGAGGAAGGGGAGTGTTCAGACCACACCCCCCCACCTGCTCAAGGTGGAGAATCACTGAATGAATCGATCTTCCTGTAACCCACGCACAGGTGATGGGATGCCTCCATGTGCAAAAGGGACAGCAGGTAGCACGGGGGACGAGGGGCCTGCAGTGCAGAAGGTGGCAAGGGGTGTGGAGAGAAATGCAACAGCCGGGGGAGGTGCTGGCATCACTGCCAGCAGGATGGGCAGACACAGGTCACGTGGACACGGTGGGAAGAGCTTCCTGGCAGAGGAAGTGACAGGTGCACCCCTGGGGGCGGGGCCGGGCTGCTTGTCTCAGGAAGTGCCCAGAGGGCTCCGCGGCAGGGAGAGGGGTGAGCGGAAGTGGGTGAGGGCTGAGTTAGGGGAGCATGGGGTAGAGGGTGAGGCCTGGCCGGTTGCTCAGCAACCCAGGAAGACTCGGTCCTGCACGCCCCCAGGGCCTCTCCTTCCAACCTCCCTGTTCCCAGGAGCCTCTCACTCACTCCACCCCCTGCATGTTTGCTTTCTCCTGCTGCCCTGGGACAGGCAGGTCCAGGGAGCTCCTCAGTGGGCCCCCTGGAGCCCCGGGGAGCTACATCACCTACACATCAGCCCCGTCTGCTACAACAGCGCCCCGCACCTCCGGAAGGGGCCCCCATCCACACGGTCCTGCTCCCCACCCTCAGGTGGTGCAAAGCAACTTGGCCAGCTCTCGCCTCACCTGGAATCCAATCCTGCTGGGCAAACCCACCCCATGCCTCCAAAGAGCGAGCTGCCCCCCGGAGATGCACTGATGTAGCCTCCAGGGCCTGGGCCCCAGAAGGAGCCCCCACAGCGGCCCCCAGAGGCAGCAGGCTGCAAGAGCCTCGGCTGAGCTGCTGATAACACACAGAGGCCTTGGGAAAGTCAGGGCTCTGACCCACCACCCACGTCACGACTCAGCTCAGGGAGCGTGGGAAGGCACGCAGGCGGCCCCGCCTTTGCTTCTCTGATGTCATAGGAAGGCAAAAACAAAAAAAAACAAAAAAACCTGCCCTACACCGTGACTACTGTGCCTGCGCTGGGGGACTCCTCCCCGGGGTACCCCGCCCCTCGGAATGATGAAAGACAGCCCCAGCAAATCCGTAAGCTGAAGCCTGCAACGTGGGTGGCACAGCTGCTGAGAACCAGGGAAAAGCCATGACAGCCTCCGGGATGGATCCAAGGCCCAGAGATGCAAAGCCGCCCGTGGGTCATTTACCGGCTCCCAGGGAGGCTCAGTTCTCCCAGCTCCACACGTGAGCTGCTCCACCAAGCGCCTGCCAGCCTCCCAGGGGCTAGCAGAGGACCAAAGAGGGACGGCACCCCCTGGCTGTCAAAGCCAACAGGCACACTTCACCCCAAAGAGTGGACACAGGGACACTGGAGCCACAGCGAGAGGAAAGGCTTCCGGGCCCTGGTGACCCAGGCCGCGGACCCAGACAAGGGGTCTTCCCTGGAGCACGGGGCTCTGCCAGCATCCTGGCCAGCGTTGGCAGTTGAATTCCAGCAGCGCAGGAGGCGTGCAGGCCCCGGCAGGCAGTGCGGGGCAGCCCGGCAGGGGGCGGCCACAGATGGTGGGCCAGAAGGGGACACATCTGAGGGGTCTGTGCAGCTGGCAGGCTGCCACACAGCGGGGTCCGAGTGTGGCTGAGACCAGACAGGCTGCTCACGCTCGCACGGGCCATGTGTGGCCGGCTAACATCAGCCCTGAGGCCTAACCTCTCATTCGTTCCACCACGGAAGACTTGAAATGCCTGCTTTTAGCTGAGAATGGTGACGTCGACGTCCAATCTCAAGTCTCACTCAATTGTATTGTGAACCCCACCAAGTCCTTCATGGCCTGCAGAGGCTAAAGCGCTGGGCAGATCGCTCAGATGGGGCGAGGAGGAGAGCCGGGTTCCGCCCACTTCTCTAACCCCTTAGTTCTGGGTCGTGGCCTGCCCACCCCCTATTTGAGGTAGCAACAAAAAACCCAGACCCAAGCAGAAAAAGGACAGTGGCTTCTCCGGGCAGAATGAATTGGCTGTTAAAAAAAAAAAAAAACACCATGGCAAAGTGGGTTAAGCCACCACCTGCGCCACCGGTTCCAGTCCTGGCTGCTCCACTTCCGATCCTGCTCCCTGCTAACGCACCTGGGAAAGCAGAGGAGGATGGATCAAGGGCTCAGGCCCCTGCACCCCTCGGGAGACCTGGAAGAAGCTCTGAGCTCCTGGCTTCAGCCTGGCCCAGCCCTGGCTATTTGGGGAGTGAACCAGTGGAAGGAAAATCTCTTTCTCTCTCTCTCTCTGTAACTCTGCCTTTCAAATAAATAATTCATAAATCTTTTTTTTTTTTAATTAAAAAAGAATCATGGACTGTGAGCTGCTCCCCGGGTCCTCCACACCTACATTTCTCCACCCTCCCAAGAATCCAGCTCCAGGCCGCCCCCAAATCAGGACCCATCCCCTCAGCACCGCAGCTCCAGGGCAGGTCCGCCCCGCCCCCGCCCAGGCCATGCCCAGAGGGAAGCTGTGTTTACTGGTCTCTGTGATGGACAGCTCAGCCTCACTGTAATTTTCCAGCTTGGGATGCCTGAGCCCGCCCCCCCTACCACCACCACCAAATTCCAGCCATCTCAGCTTTCAACACATCTCCAGAACAGCTCACTGCGACAGGGACACTGGCTCACTACGAATCATCTAGAATTTCTGAACGCTCAGAGCCACCCACTCTTAATTAGCTCTGCGGAAGTCGGAAGCAAAGATCGCATCCTGAGAAACCCAGCAGCCGCCCGCTGAGGCCGGAGGGGCCCCGGTGGGGAGAAGGCCGCCAGCCCCACGCCCTTCCCGGCCGGCCGCACCTGCTCGTCTGACCTCAGGCCTTCAGCCAGGGTTCTCCGTGCCTTCCTGGCTGCTGTCTTCCGTCCACACAGAGGCGGGCAGGAACTCTGAGAACCAGCCACGCAGGTAACAGGAAGTTCCAGCAGCACGGCCCGGCTGTGTCACCTCGCGTCACAGCAGAGGCAGCCTCTGCCAGGCCTCCAGCTCCAGGGAGGCGGGAGTGCCCCAAGGGGCATATTCCCTCATTAATCATTAGCCAGCCCCAAACAGCTCAGGAAGTCCAGGCCAAGGCTGGGAGTGCACGGCCCCAGGGCTCCACTCCCTGTTCCTCCTAGAGCCTTTCTCACCTGCCCAGGTCTCCTGTTCTCTCCCACCTGCTGCCTGAGTGGTCCGCCTGGCTCCCCCGGTCTCCAGCCCAGCCCCAGGGATGGTGAAGCCGGCGCTCCCCCACCCAGGCACTGCATGGCCACAGGAACAGGTCCTTCAGAGAAAGAAAAATCCCAGGACTGGGCCAGGCTTCTGGAGCACACGGTGGGGTCTTGTGGAGCCTTTGAGAACCCCGTGGGAATGGGGCCTCCGTCCCCCACAACCCCGCCCCAGCTTCTCAGAGACAACAGAGAGTGTGGCTCTTCAGGGCACCATGGCAGCTTCTGGAAGAACCATCCCTCTGTTACCGGAGAAATTGCAGGGTTCTTGTCTTCGCGCAAGAAAGAATTCAGGCGTGAGACAGAGAGTAGTGGGAGGTAAATAGCAAGGTTTATTAAGAAGGAACATCTGTAAGGACGGATGGGCACCTCTCCAGACAGGGCCTGAGAGAGAGTGCCCAGTCCCTCAGACTGGGGGAGAGCGGGGCTGCATGGGTGAGTGGAGAGTACACCCGGCCAGGCCAGGCGGGCGGCTCAGCAAAGATGGAGAGCTGAGCGCGCCTTCCAGTTGAGGCTGGGGGTTTTTAAAGAAGTAGGTCTTTATCTTTACATGCTTCCACCTGGAAAGAAAGACTGTTAAGAAGCTTCTTCCTGTGGAAGGTCTGAAACAAAGGACTTTATGGATGCAAATGTTATCAGACCTGAGGAAGGGAGCAGGGTGTTTTGAGATGCAGATGCTGGGCTGCACCTGGGAGACTGAGGAAGATTTGTCAGGCAGGAAGCAGGAGGGGGTGAGGGCGTTATCAGGTAGAAGGGGGCAGGGCAGGCAGGATGCGAAATCTGGGCTTTCCCTGAAACCTTGTTAGGATGACTTTGAGATGCAGATGCATATAGATGTCTTCTCTTTAGGCCTGTCACACACACATAAGCTCATAACTGACTTCCTACCTAACATTCCCCCCTCAAGAGGTTAATACCCAAAATTCTTTTTGGGATTATGGATGAAGTTCCGTCTTCTGTAACTTCTTCAAAGCTGGCATGTGGGCGTCGAGGGAGATTTGGGTATTTCCTCTTGCTCTCTGTCTTATGGTGTGTGACAGTGGCCTTGGAAAGACTGTCCTGTTCAGTCCAGAGGGCTGCTCAGGTCATCCAATGGAATGGGCTGGAAGCCTTGTCTGACGACCATTTGGAGTTTGACAGCTCTTAGTCTGCTAGAGACAAAACGAACAAGGGCATTAAAAACACACGGTCCAAAGAGAAGCAGCAAGATTACAGACGTTATTGGGCCAAGGAGAGGAAATAGTCAGGATTTCCATGACCAGATGTTAGGCCAGAAATCCCAGCCCTGCTTGGCCTGGTCCTGGAGCTGTTTGGAATTGTCCAGGAAAAGTACAAATTTGGGTTTGTACCTGTCCAGTCTGACCCAGAAACAACATTTTTCCTGGAGCATGGCACAGATACCCCCTGGAGCAGCAGTTAGCATGTTTAATACTTCTTTTTTTTATAACCTTTTGTGACTTCCACACACCCTTTTTAACTTACTTTAAACATTTTACCATTTTTATTTCAGTCTAGAGTAAACTAGCCATCAGGATAAAGTCATTTTTACAAACCATGTCCTTTCCTTATATAAAAAGCTCTTTTTTTTTTAGCCCTTTTTACCAACAACACTCTTTTTTTCTGAACCTTTTTTACCAAGCACACCTTTTTATACTTGATGTTTTTTATAGAGCCTAGTTGGCTCTTCTTACCTTACCAGAAGACTAAGGTCTCCATGCAGAGTGAAGATGCCTTAAAAATCCCTTGTGTGATCTAGAGCTCTGGTTTAGGCAATTAGTTCTGCTAGCTGAGCAAAAGTTCCTGGGGGCAGAGCACGTTTCAATAACGTGCCATGCTGTAACTGTTGCATACTCTGAGAAGCAGGTCCTGTCTGACAAAGCTGCTTCCATCTATGAACCAAACTTTATTTGCATTAGTCAGGGGGCTGTCTTTTAGGTCCCTTCTGCTGGCATAGATCAAGTCAATAGCCTCAGTACAGGAGTGGAGGGGACCACTTTCCCTTGGAACTGGCATTAAAGTAACTGGGTTTATGCCTTATTTTTACCTGAGGGTTTTCTAGAAGGAGGACCTGATATTTTAGTATTCTACTATCTGTGAGCCAGTGAAAGCCCTTTTGCTCTAATAGAGAATTTATTTGATGTGAGGTATAAAGGGCGATATTTTGCCCCAGTGTAATTCTAGATACCTCCTCTGTCAGCAAGGCAGCTACTGCCATTGTCTTTAGGCAGTGAGGCCATCCTTGTGCAACCATGTCTAAGGTCTTAGAAAAGTAGCCCACAGGTTGCTTAACAGGTCCCAGATCCTGAGTTAACCCTCCTAAGGTGACTCCCTGCCTCCCAGTGATGTACAGCTGGGAGGGTTTCTCTGGGCTTGGCAGTCCTAGCACAGGGGTTTTAGCCATAGCATCCTTTAGCTGAGCAAAGGCTGTGGTTTGCTCTTTCCCACAAACCAGGGGGCTCTGCTTTGGCTGCCTGTTAAGAGCCTGGTTTAGGAACTGTGCTATTTCCCTGTATCTAGGAACCTGTAACCTGATAGAGAAAAGCTGGGACTGCCTGAAGTTTGCAGAAGTAGGAATTTGCTGCATGGCCCATATCCTCTCTGGGGCTGGTTTTCTCTCCCCAGGGGAGAGGACAAGGGTTAAATAGTTAACACTTTAATGGACTAGCAATGCTTTGTTTTCCTCCAGATACCTAGTAGCTAGTTTTGCTAGCAAGTTAAGCCAATGTACAAGACTAGAGTCTCAGGCTGGGAAAGGAGACAGACTAACAAATTGTTTACATTTAATTATCTACATTATGGATTATTGTGTACCCCCCTCAAGAGATAGTCCCTTTAAGTCCTCAGTGAGGACCTGTCCAAATAGGTGCAGGACTATCTGAGTTAGCTGTTACTGAAAGCCCTGTTTTTAGGAACTGGCAGGGAGGACTTTCTCTAAGCTTAATACTATTGGATAGACGTTTAAGGCCTGGCTGGGTGTGTGAGGCCCAGACCTATCCAGGGGGTGCTGGAAGAGAATTGCAAGAGATGTGAATCTCCTTTAAGGGAGGCACCCTGTTGACTTGCATTACCTGGCTGGACTAGGAGGAGAGCTTTAATAGGAGGCTGGTAGAAATAGGCAACTTGACCCTAGGCCATCCCCTCAATAGCAGTGGCTGGAGCTAGAAGCTAGGCAGAGGCTGGGCAGAGCTAAAGGCTTTTTAGCTCGGGGCCACAAGGTCTGCGGTTCTGAACCAGGAGTCCTTCGACACCCAGGGCAGTTCCGTGTCCAGTGGCCGTGCTCTTGGCAGAGCTGACAGAAGGCAGTTTCTGTTGCGGCAGCTGCTTGCCCAATGCCCTGGCTCCTTATATCAGCAACAGGTGCTGTTTGGGGTGCACTGGCCTTGCTGGGTCTCCTTGACGGCAGATCACCGTGCAGAAAGCCATTGATTGGCCTGTTGCCTATCCTTATATCGCTCCTGCTGCTAGCTTGCTCCTCGTTCTCCTGGTCTCTAATAAAGTAGACCATGGAAGCAGCCTCTATGATGTCAGTCAAGGGGGTGCTCAACCCAACCCTGATTTCTTTAATATCAGGGTGAGCTAAAAAAACTATGGTCATGGGCAAATTTTGACACTTAGGATTTTTCTGCGAGTTAAGACCATGCCCATGAGGAGAACTATGACCTTTTAGGTAAGATCAACTGTGGTGACCTGCTTGCATACTTTGAGGTCATCAGTACAACTTTCTATTTATCCCTCAATTTGGTTTAAAAGGGGAGTTCTGCCCATTTACCGCGTACACTGAAAAATTGATCTAGCTGTCACATTATTTTATAGTTTAACCTCTTATTTTGGCTATGCTGTTTGGCCAGGCATTATTACAGAGAAGGCCAACCATTCCTTACATAAGGTCTGGGGATCAAACCGTACACCACAGTGGAGAGTCCTGCAGAACTGTAGTAACTTCCCTTCTGGAAGAGAAAAGAGGAGAAGTGAGGCAACTGAGTCGGGTCTCTAGACTGACTTCCTGGGCTTTCAGATTTAACTGGCGGTTTAACCAGTGCTTACTGCGTAGCCTGACTTAGAGGAGAAATTGTGGCAGACGTCTCTGCCATCCTTTGGCTTCCGGATTATTTACCGTGTAGCCAGTGGGCTATGGGCCTGGGTTTCCGGGTTTAACTAGTCTTACCGTGTAACCCATAAGTTTTTGGGCTTCCGGGCTTTCACCGTGTAGCCTGTGGACACTAGAGTTTTCTTGGGCTCCTGGAACCTGGTTCTCTAGCACCTGCCGCATAACCATCTCCCATCGTCTCTAAGTCTCTTCTGGAACACTTTCTCCCTTTTGGCTAGACCTCCCGTTTGATCCACATTTAAACTAGCAATACATTTGAACTAGCAATGCCTGGTTGTTCAGCATTAGCTGGACAGAGACTTCGTCAGTCCCTCTTTAAAGGATCTGGCTTCTGAGCCAGAGACTGGAGCAGCTAGAAAGAAACACGTTTATAGCTGAAGTTTAGCATCATTTTACATCTTGGCACCACTTTTAATCTAAACAGCCGATTGGTTATTATCTCTGCAAGATGAGAGATATCTCTTTTGACATCTCCAGGGGCCCTCTGGGGATGTCAAAAGTCCGGAGAATTTAGAACTTGGATTTTCAGAAAGTCTGTTAAAGGTGCCAAGAGAACTTAGAGTATCTGGTCAAAATAGAATTCCTTAACATCCTGAAATGACAGCCATTCATTTAGGGTGATTTTAACACTTTTAAACCAGATCTAATCATAACATTTAACAATGCTTTTCATCAATCTGAACTTAACAAAGACAGTAGAGCACACAATAGATTACTTGGGCAGAACATGAATTCTATATCTCTTGTTGAATAAACCAGAAATAAAAAACCTTGAACATAAGGGTTCACATAGTTCAGAACTATTTAACAGAGTCAAAAAGAGCTTACACGACCTAACTTTAGAAATGGCAGAGTAACTGATTCAGCAGACACTGTTAAAATAGACGTTACAGTTTTTGCAAAAACAGATTCCAAGATTTACGACTTAGACCATTTCCAGATATTTACTAACATTAGTGCACATTTTTTAAAAACCTCATTGTTGTAACAGAAGATCAGACTTCAACTCTAGGTTAATGTAATTTTGGCATTAGCACTCAACTTAAAGAAAACTCTGTAAACAATTTTAAAGTTGTAAACCTTTTAAAACTTTTCATGACTTGCTCACACCTTCTGAAACTTTATACCTGTAGTTACTTTTACATAATCTTGAATTGTCATGTATGGACAATCTATGAGAATACATGCTAACAAACTCAAACAGTCTCTCTTATCGAATTTAAGATGTGAAAACTACACAATACATTTTCCCACATTTTGTTTAGCATTGATGCCTAGATGGCTTAAGACACTGAGTTATTACTGAATACCACACCATTATCTGAATTAAAAGTCCAAATTACATTTCCATGCTTTTAAGTAACATAAGAATAACTCCTCCTGGACAGCAAACATGGACACAACTTTGAAAAGATCTTAATCGTTAAGAGAAACACGCTTAAAGCATATCAAAGACATGTAAAACCGAGCAAGTGAGCTACCAAGCAAACCAAAGGGCTTTGGCATTAACTTAATTTTCTGAACCAATGTTAACAACATAAAGGCTTGTATACACAGAATTTACTCTTATTTTTATAAGACCACTCTAGCTGGAAAGCAAAAACATGAATACAGCATAGGTCTGACACCATTTACAACATTTTAATACATTTCACATAATCTGAATTGACTCAAGCAGCTGTTACTTTAACAAATTTTAGAGTCTCATCCTTTGAGAGTTCCAGGGATCCGACTGGAAGCCCAAAGTTGGAAGACTCGGTTTAGAATTTAAGCTGTCAGAGTCAAGCAGTTTAGCCAACAATTAGTACATTTTTGATCAGTTGGGTAATCACTCAAACACTGAAAACAGATAAACAACATAGACAACTTCGCGTTGCAGTTTTCCCAATCAAGACTCATAATGGCAATAGAAAAACGCGAAACCTTCAAGGCACGTGAAGGAACACTCTCATCAGATAAGTCAGGGACAGCAGCACAGAAAAGAACTAGACATCAGCATATGACCCATTGCTTAGGCTTCCATTAACTGCAAAGAGAAAAACCCATCAGGTTGGAAAGGGTTAATGGCTTAAGGTACTGGCTCCCTTAGGTAAGGCCAGCAGTAGTATTGAATTGGAAATTCCTCCAGGAGAGGAAAAAAAAGCAGCCCTGGGGGGGCGCTTTCCATAGGGATATCTGGCTATGCCTGCCTGGGTGCAGCAGGCCACGTGGACTGGAATAGAGTGCAGAGAAAGGCTGTGGTCCCCCATTTACAGGGCAGACTGCGCACACCTGGGCCTGGCAGGACTGGCCGTGGGTTTGGGTAGGTGCGCCATTTCACCAAGAGTGCTGGGAACCTCCTATAATTCAGCCAAAGCCAGATCAATCAGGACTACTGCACTCAGTCAATTAAAACAGACAGTTAACTTGAGCTCCTTTCCAGATTCAGTCCTCAGACAATCAAAGCTTAGCAACAGTAATAGCTCACAAAAACTTCAAGACGCACCAAAGCTACCATAAGCTTCAAAGACGGAAAACCTTCTACCAGGTTGGAAAGGGTTAACTGGTAACAGCTTTTCCCTAGGTGGACAAGATGTGAGCGGCTGCCCTCACCTTCCCCTATGAATCTCAGCTGGAGGAGAGCAAAGGGAAAAGGCCCTGATGTCTGGGGGCTGAGTGGGGTTTGAAATCTCCTATCGCTCAAGAGTGCCCACTACCTAGTTGTCCGAGTTTACCTGGAGGGCCAATATTAGCCTCGACCGAAGCTAAGCCCTGCTCGCGTAGCAGTAGGCAGCGTGACCAGGCGTCCCTCCAAGAGAGAGACCTGGTTCTCGGGTTGCGGTCCGGCCGCCGGGAAGCCAAAGCGAGCTCAGGGGGTCTCCACGCTCTCAGGCAACTGCCCTTCCTAGTCGCCCTCCCGTTCCTTACAATCCCTCTGGAGTTTCGGCCGTAGCTAAGCCGTGGCCGGGGGGACTCCGCGTTCTCGGAGAGCTGTGGGGTGCCGGACACTCAACGGTCACTTCCACAGATCCGGTCCCGCTTGAGGGAAGGAATACTGACCTCCGATGTCTTCTCAAACTCCTGCCTGGCTCGCCAAAAATGTTACCGGAGAAATTGCAGGGTTCTTGTCTTCGCGCAAGAAAGAATTCAGGCGTGAGACAGAGAGTAGTGGGAGGTAAATAGCAAGGTTTATTAAGAAGGAACATCTGTAAGGACGGATGGGCACCTCTCCAGACAGGGCCTGAGAGAGAGTGCCCAGTCCCTCAGACTGGGGGAGAGCGGGGCTGCATGGGTGAGTGGAGAGTACACCCGGCCAGGCCAGGCGGGCGGCTCAGCAAAGATGGAGAGCTGAGCGCGCCTTCCAGTTGAGGCTGGGGGTTTTTAAAGAAGTAGGTCTTTATCTTTACATGCTTCCACCTGGAAAGAAAGACTGTTAAGAAGCTTCTTCCTGTGGAAGGTCTGAAACAAAGGACTTTATGGATGCAAATGTTATCAGACCTGAGGAAGGGAGCAGGGTGTTTTGAGATGCAGATGCTGGGCTGCACCTGGGAGACTGAGGAAGATTTGTCAGGCAGGAAGCAGGAGGGGGTGAGGGCGTTATCAGGTAGAAGGGGGCAGGGCAGGCAGGATGCGAAATCTGGGCTTTCCCTGAAACCTTGTTAGGATGACTTTGAGATGCAGATGCATATAGATGTCTTCTCTTTAGGCCTGTCACACACACATAAGCTCATAACTGACTTCCTACCTAACACCTCCAGACCCTGCTGACCAGCTCTGACCAGCCCCTCGCTCAGCGTCTGCATTTGCTACAACTCCTTCTGAACGTCTGCCCAGCCTCCCCCACTAGGTTCTTGTCCGCACCGGGGGCTCAGCACAGGGGCATCCTCGCATTCTGGACACCAACAGAAGACAGAACACTCCTTTGACGTGAGCCCCTGAAGCAAACACATGGAGGAGGAGCACATGCTGCCTCTTCCAGCAGAGGGGGTCCAAGCTGACACCCCAAAGAGGCCGCTTTGGCTTCAAGATCAACCTGCAGGTGTTGGAGACGTGGCAGGTGCAGGTCAGTTCTGTGGCCAGCAGCCTCCGCAGGGCAGATCTGCTCCCACGCAGGAGAACGGAAACACAACTGCCCCCCCCACCCCTCCCCTGTGCAGGCGAGGCTGGGGACCCTGGAGAACAGAGACCACTCATCCTGGATCAGGCAAGCACAGCCTCCTGCAAACACACTTGTCGCCCTGAAGAAGCCTGCTTGTTCTTCTCAAACACACTGGAAGCATGGCCAAGGTTGTTGTCTAACCCAGGGATGTCACGCAGCAATTTTTTAAGAAGTTCTTGGTGTTTCCCAGACGGTCTTCTGGGTGCAGGGTGCAGCAAGGAGCCTGCAAAGTGCCTGTCGCAGAGAGCTCGTGCACTGGGCGGCGGAGGGCGGCGGGACACGGGGTCTTGGGGAGACGCCTCTCAAGGCATGAGGGGTGTGCACCTTGCTGGCAGGGTGCATGGGGCTGTGTCAGATGTGGAGCGCTGATGAACCACGAGACAGCAACCGCGGCACACCCTGCTGGTGCCGACAGCACGCCCACTGACAGTCAGAGCGTGACCTCACCAGGACCTCCCTGCGCGGTGTGGACAAGCACACCGAGACAAGAGCCTGCGCAGAACCAGAACCGGCCCCGGAGCCTTCTGCATGGACAGAGCTGTTGTGACCTGTAGGCTGAAGGGATTAGACAAGGCCACTCCAAAACAGGCCGCCTTGGCTGAAGGTTATTTTTAGGGCCAGGCAACTGAGCAGAGGCCCCTCCTCAAATTCCACGCATTAACTTCCCTTGGGAAGCTGAGCCCAGGCCTCTCCCACGAGGAAGAGCGCGACCTGTTACCGATGGAGACGATGTCGAGATGATGTGCGCACAGCAAGCCTTGCTAAGCACCACCCCCCCCCCCATCTTCCGCCACCTGCACCTGCGAATTTGCTTCCCAGCTGTTTGGCACCCAGAGAAGCCTGGAGCTTTCCTGGGTCCAATGGCCTCCCCCAACTCACTGCCCTTCAGGAAAGCGATGGCTGAGAGGTCCCAGCTGAGCACTCTGTGGCCTCTGCTCTCCATGCACATTAAACTTAGAATACGGACATCCAGTAAAAGGCCTCGGCCTCTCCTCCTGCCACATCTCTCTTTTGGGGGTTAAGTCACAGGCCCCCGTGGTGGGGAACCCTAAGAGGGAGACAGAGTGTGTGTTTCTGCCTCTGAACCCTGTGCTGAGAGCTGGTGAGAGAAGCAGGTGAGCAGGCCAGCACTGCGGTGCAGCAGGCGAAGCCACCTCTTGGAACAATGGCATCCCCTGGCAGAGCACGGCCCCAGTCCCGGTGCTCCGCCTCTGATCCAGCTCCCTGCTAGTGTGCCTGGGAAGGCAGCAAAGGATGATCCAAGTCCCTGGGGCCTGCCACCCACATGGGAGACCCGGATGGAATTCCTGGCTCCTGGCTTCAGCCCAGCCCAGCCAGCCTCACCTGTTGTGGCTATTTGGGGAGTGGAAGAGCTGATGGAAGATACTCTCACTCATTCTCTCTCTCTCTCTCTCACTCATTCTCTCTCTCTCTTTCATTCTCTATGTCACTCTGCCTTTCAAATAGATGAAATTAATCTTAAAACGAGAAAAAGAAAAAAAGTGAGCCAAACAGACACATGCAGAGTGGCACTGTGATAGTTAGATGAGACACGCACCGTGTGGCACTGTCATCGGCAGCTGATGTCACCAGTGCACAGAGCTGAAGCCCCTACTCAGGAACTCCACCCCAAAGGCCAGAACCATGCACTCCTGGAATGAACGTGCAAGGCCAGTGTGCATTTTCACCCGATGAGATTTCTTGATTCTCTCAGCCTCGCGTTTAGAATCTCTGCAGAGGACTGGTCTGCAGGTCCCTGGGTCGTGTCTGCTGCTCCCCGACCAGACCTCCAGGCCCAGCCTGAGCCCTAGCACTGGTCCTGGAGAGTGTCGTCGGAGCGTCTAGAAAAGTCCAAGGACACTGACAGTGAGCTCAGGACAGCCGTGCCTGTGTAGCCCCCACGCTCAGAGGGTGCGTAGTAAAACCAGGCTCCCTCACCAGGGCCAGGGACGGCTGGTGCTCACCAGGGCCCCAGAGGCCAGCCCTGGCAAGTGTGGACATGCCACGCCACGCCACTCGAGAGTCCTTGGGGACTTGGCACTGCAAACCTGCCATCCTGGGGACTTTTGCCTTCACTTTTTTGGTAATTCTGAAGAAATTACCAGTTTCTCAACTGGGCCTGAGCTCAGATGAGGTGTGGGGTGGGTGAGGTATTCACGGGGTAGGAAGCTGCCGTGGGCAGTGGGGACCACGTATACCTGGGCAGCTGACAGGTGCCTGCACGAGGACCCCTGAGCAGGCTGAAGAAGCTCCGGGGTCACGAATGCAGAGGTGAGAGGTGGAGGGGACCTTGCTGAGGCGACAGAGAGGCCAGGGCACGGCCAAGAGCTTGATGTTACGGTGGCCGTTCCACCTGGGGTTAAGACTGGGGCCCATTCCAGGCCCTGAGTGCAGGCTGCTGGCCTCCAGAGCCGTGGCGGAATAAGCTCCTGTTCACGCTACCTAACTTGTGGCGCTTTATAAAGCTGCCCTGGGAAACTAATAAACCCATTCAACCAAACAGCTGAGTGTTTTTTGTTTTTTTTTTTTCTTAAGAAATGACTTCAAGTGGCTGACCAGTATTATGTTTTAGTTATTTAAAGAATTCAACTATTTAAAGAATTTTTTAGGGGCCGGTGCCAGTTCAAGTCCCAGCTACTCCCCTTCCAATTCAGCTCCCTGTTAACAAAGCTGGGAAAGCAGCGGAAGATGGCCCAAGTCTTTGGGCCCCTGCACCCATGTGGGAGACCTGGAAGAAGCTCCTGGCTCCTGGCTTCAGCTTGGCCCAACTCCGGCCATTGTAGGCATTTGGGGAGTGAACCAGTGGATAGAAGATCTCTTTCTTTCTTTCTCTCTCTCTCTCTGCCACTGCTTCTCCTCTCTGTAACTCCACCTTTAAAATAAATAAATTTTTTTTTATTTTACTATTAAATATTAAATTTCACCTATAGCTAAGCTATTAGAAATAAATTACTTGGACAATCATATATGCTTTCATGTATTATATAGTAGACTATATCACTCTATATATAATTTTATATTATCCATATCATTGTTTATATAATTTTATATCCTTTCTAATGTGACACTATCTTATCAGCACTGTCCCATATCATTAAAATCCATTCATGAGCATTGCTTTAGTGGCTTCACAATGATGGGTTACACGATGATACATCACGTAATATCCCTACAAATACATCAGAATGGCCGTGAGGATCCCCGCTGGGCTAAGTGTTGCATTATCTCTGGTTGCTCCGCATGACTGTGATGAACACATTGCTGCGTAGGGCGCTGTTGCTTTTCTTCTACTTTGCATTTGGTGCTAGAACTTCCTTTAGGCTCCTTTAACAGGAACCACGCCGTGGCAGCGATCACCTTGAAATGACTGACAGAGCTAACTCGGGTCCCAGAACTGCCCACCTGCAGAGTCTGAAATAGCTCCTGCCCCACGCCTGCAGTAACCCTAAATAGTGTCGTTCTTGTGAGCATCATCTACTTGGGCACAAAGTTGCTAAATCCCCCATAAGCAACCATTAGCAAAATACTCTGTCCATTAAACTCCTGGAGTCATAAAGCCCTAAGGGACAGTGGGCCAGAACAACGTGTCCTTTAAAAAAAAAAAAAGATTTATTTATTTATTTGAAATTCAGAGTTACACAGAGAGGGAAGAGGCAGAGAGAGAGAGAGAGAGAGGTCTTCCATCCATTGGTTCTTCCATCCATTGGTTCATCCTCAATTGGCCACAATGGTTGGAGCTGCACCAATCCGAAGCCAGGAGCCAGGAGCTTCTTCTGGGTCTCCCACATGGGTGCAGGGGCCCAAGCACTTGGACCATCTTCTGCTTTCCCAGGCCATAGCAGAGAGCCAGATAAGAAGTGGAGCAGCCAGGACTTGAGCCGGTGCACAAATGGGATGCCGGCACTGCAGGCGGCACTAAGCCAAGCGCCGGCCCCAACAATGTGTCCTTAATGTCACAAAGCCACATCTCTCAGGCAGCAATGTGACATGTGATGCTCCTAGGGGCTCTGTGTAAGTTATCTTTCACATCAGCCATCTTCCAGGGGCGCAGTTAGCAAGCCACTCTCACGTAAACCACCCCTAAACGCTGTGGCTTGAAATAAGAGCAAGTATTGCCCTGCAGTCTGGGCAGGCCTCAGCAGAGACGAGCTGTCCTGCCCTCACAGCATCAGCTGGCTCAGACCAGCAGGGCCGGGGCCCACTCCCAACACGGCCCGCTCACAAGGCTGGAAAGCTGGTCCCGGCATGGTCACACAGCCAGGTTGGGGCTGGACTGGGGGCCTTCTTCTCCACCCAGGCCTCGCCCTGGGACAACTTGAGGTTCCTCACAGCGTGGCCGCTGGGTTCCCAGAGCCATCGCCCCAAGAGATAAGAAACGGGAGCTGGCAGTCTTTACAGCCCGAACCTAGAAAGAGGCACAGTGTGGCTGCGTTGGTTTTCTGTTGTTAAATAGCAAACTGCTCCAAAGGTAGAGGCTTAAAGCAATACCCACACATCGTCTCATATCTGAAGGTCAGAATTCCTGGAAGATTGGCCTGAGTTATAAGCGTGTGATCTCCTAAGGCCAAATTCAAGGTGTCGGCCAGGCGGGGTTCTTAGCTGGAGGCCTCTGTCAGCTCCTGAGGGTCACACGCACTGCTTGGCACACGACCTCTCCATCCCAGGACACCCACAGGCGTCAAATCCGCCTCGTTTCACCCCTTTGCCTTCCTCTTCTGCTGCCAGCCAAGGAAGAACTTGCTGTGGCGCAATGGGTTAAACCTCCACTGGGAATTCCTGCAAGCCACAGCACACCGCCTGGGATCCATCCTGCCCCTGCTGGCAATCCAGCTCCCAGCTGATGCACCTGCAAGGCAGCAGATCAGGGCCCAAGTAGCTAGGCCCTGCCTCCCACGTGGGAGACACAGATGGTTCCTGGCTCTTGGCTTCATCCTGGCCCAGTCTCAGCTGACATGGGCATTTGGGGAGTGAACCAGCAGATAGAAGATCTCTCTCGATCTCTCTCTCTCTCTCTCTGCCTTTCAAATAAATAAATAGATAAGCACTGTGATTGGACTAGACCCACTCAGGTGATCCCCCTTCTGCCCTGTAATACAACACAAGGATGAGAGTGACAGCACCATACCCACAGGCTCTCCTGCACTCAGGGGGACACCCAGCCTGGGGGTCATTGCAGATTCTGCCTACCACCACCATGGCCATAGCACTCCATTTACCAAGCTGTTGGATCCCAGGATAAGGGAGGAGAACTTGGGTCCGACCTCTCGAACCAGGGCTGTTGAAGAATCGGGGGTGGCATTTTTACACCACCACATCTACAGCTTGTGTGATGTTAGGGTACACCCAAGGGGACTGCAGAAAGGTTGTAGAAAACAGAATGAAAAGATAAGTGTATTTTGGTGCAAAAAACATTGAAATCCATGCATAGTTTTTTTCATTATACACGTTTCTGTGAACTCTCGGAAAGCACTTTAGTTTTCCGTCCAGGTTCCTGGCTTCTACTCACACAGAGGTCATAAGACGCCCTCCCTCCAGGGGAGCCCTGTCCCACCCTCAAGGAAGGAGCCTGGAAGGATCTGCCCAGACAGGCTGTGCGGGAGTCCCAGCCCCGCGGTGTGTAACAATCGCACCTGTGCAACAACGTCACCAAGAGAACCCAGGGACAGGGTTCAGGGGGCCTCCAAAGAGCTGAGCACCTAGCCCTTCCTGCAGGGATGGGCCCAGGAAGGGCAAGGCAGCTCCGCACCCCTCCCCACTGCCCGCCCAGTGCCTCCCCTCCCCCATACCCCGTTTAATGTCCTTGATAATGAACCAGTAAGCGTAACGTTCCCCTGAGTCCTGAGAGCCACACATGGAAACACTCTGGGGGGTCCTGGGAACCCCGGTTCATAGCCATGGAGCCAGCAGGGCAGGGAAAGCCACCTGGGGTTTCCGGCTGGCCTCTGAAGGAAGGACAATCTTGGGGTCTGAGCACCCACCTGTGGGATCTGACACCGTCTCCAGGTGGACAGTGCCGGCGCTGAACTGGACGAGAGCACGCCCGGCCGGCAGATGGCCGGCTGATGGCCAGTTGAGGACACACCTGTTGATGGGGAGCCCCACACTTACGGGGGCACAGAAGTCTTCAGTGCTGAGTGAAGTGCAAGAGCAGCGGGGAAGAGTGTGTTTCTCCACACGGCCGTGCCCACAGCACCCCCAACAAGCAGGCCTCCAGTCCTGATCTCAGGCTGAGCGGCGGGCAGGAGTTTGGGGCATTGGTTAGGAAGCCATTTGGAATGCCCGCCTGGTTCAATTCCCATCTACTCTGCTTCGATCCCATTTCCTGCTAACTCACTCCCCGGGAGGCAGCCGCTGATGGTTCAAGTGCTTGGATCCCTGCCACCCAAGTGGGAGACACAGACTGCGTTCCAGACTCTTAACCTCAGCCTGGCCCAACCTCAGCTGCTGCAGGCATCTGGGGAGCGAATCGGCAGACAGGAAATCCCTGGTGGTGGGCCGGCTGGCTGGCTGGGTGTTTCTTTCTGTCTCTCTGCCTTTCAAGCAATTTCAAAAATTTTAGAAAAATAAGGTGGGTCATGAGAAACTGGTTTCCATAGTTCTTCTTTTTTTTAAGATTTATTTTATTTACTTGAAAGACAGAGTTACAGAGAGAGAGGTCTTCCATCCGCTGGTTCACTCCCCACATGGCTGCAACAGCCGGAGCTGCGCCAATCCAAAGTCAGGAGCCAAGAGCCAGGAGCTTCTTCCGGGTCTCCCACACGGGTGCAGGGGCCCAAGGACTTGGGCCATCTGCTACTGCTTTCCCAGGCCATAGCAAAGAGCTGGATTGGAAGAGGGGCAGCCGGGACTAGAACCAGCGCCCATATGGGATGCTGGCGCCTAGGGCCAGGGCTTTAACCCACTGCATCACAGCACTGGCCCTGCCATAGTTCCAGAAACCAAGTTCACTCTGGTTTAGCCGACGGGGACAGACTGGTGCACGCTGGTGGGCAAGGGGCCTTGGAAATGTGCGAAGGCTTTTGAAAGTATGCCTTGCACTTTGGGGCCTGCTGTGGGTCCCCGGGGCCTAGGCCGGGCGGGGCGGGGGGAGTTCCCCACTTGGTTACTGGCCTGTGTGTCACACAGTTCACAGGCAAGAAGTTGCGCAAAAAACAAAAATCAAAGTGGATCTTAAAAGGGAAGCTGGATTTTCAAAGACAGAATGCATTTTGAAAACAAACCCCAAACTGTACAGAGGTATAAACGGCCTTGGGAACATCAGTCTAAGTTATCCCACTCGGTCTGGGCGAGGCCCGCTTAGCGGGTGTCGCGATCCCCGCCACGTCACCGGCATGCAGGGGCCACAGCACCCTGGTGGGGCAGCTGTGCTTGTGCAGGGGCTGGTAGTTGCACAGGAGAAAACTCTCCATGGGTGCTGCTGTCGGCTTCCGTCGCAGCATCCCCGAGCTTCTGAGACTTGGGTTTGCTTGGGCTTCAGACACACACATCATGGAGCAGGCTGTTCAGGGCTGAGCTGTCCACCCAAGAGAAAGCTGTGTTGGAGTCCTCGCACCTGGTACCTGTGAATACGGCCTTAACTGGAGACAGGGTCTCTACGGAGGAATCACAAGATTCCTGGGGTGGGATCTAACCCACTGTCGCTGGTGGCCTCACAGGCAGGCGGGAGGTGGGCAGAGGCAGAGGCACACAGAGGGAAGGGTGTGGAGGGACACAGAAGAGGCCCTATGGGGACACAGGGAGGGACTGAGGGAGGCCCCACACACCACACACAGACATCGGGGCTCCCAGAGCAGGAGGGTGGGAAGGATCTTTCCCCTACAGGTTTCAGGGGGGGCATGACCCTGCTCACACCTGCACCCCCACTCCAGCCTCTGGACCCGTGAGACAGCAGATTCTGCAGCTCTGGGTCACCCAGGCTGTGGCGCTTGGTCACCGCAGCCCGGGACGCTGACACCCAGGAGCGGCTGACCGTGCTGCCTCCCCCTGCGTGCCCAGTGAGCCCCGAGAAGGCAGGCGCGCCGCCGGCTCCGGTTGTCGCGTTTCTCTCCTCTGCCTTACTCTCCTGGCACATGCCCTTCGCAAGCCAAAACTGAGGCCAGCGGGCTGTTGTGGTGTTGCTGTGCCGTCCTCAGACTTGAGAGGACTGGGTTTTAGATGTGTCTTTCAGCTCTCGGGACGGAGTCATACTGTGTACTCAATGACTTGTCATGGTGTGCGTTCTGACTGAGGGCTGGGTGGCTGGTCACACCCAGACAACGCGCATGGCATTGTGTTTGCTGCCAAGCCACGGCCCAGCGGAGAAACTCGCCCGCCTCTTCCAAATGGGCACTACAGCCTGCTCACATCTCTGTTCCCTGCTGAACTAGGAAGGGGCCGTACAGGATCAGTGCCCCGCGAACACCTGCTGCTACGGCCCTTCCCCGCCCCACACCAGGCACTGGAATCCTTACTTTTCCACTGGGTACAACACACACACCACATTTCCCAGCCTCCCTCCACCCCTTGCACTAGGAGCAGCCCTGCGTGGAAAGTCTCGTCAATGAGGCGTGGCTAGCTCCTGACCCGAGAGGAATTCTCCTCGCCTCCCACACCCTCCTGGTGACCGCAGGCCAGAGGCAGTGGTGAGCCATTGTGCACAAAGGTGGCAGAGCGGGCGACAGCGGGAATCTGAGGGTTTGAGGGCTCCACGGAGCGCATGGGGCTCTCTGTAGACACACAGAAACTTCTGTCTTGTGCTAGCCACTGAATACTCCGGTCTCTGTCGCAGCAGCCAGACCTAGATGCTCATTATACAGACAGACGCATGCGCAAAAGCTGGAGGGGACCTGCAGAGACCCTGCTGGGGCAAGCTCTGGTCCCAGGAAGTGGGAAGGCGGATTCGGGGTCGTATTTGGCTCACGTCACTGTAGCTGTATCAGACTTAGCTGATAACACGGTGACAGTCCTGTCCTCTCTCGGGGTGAGGGGGGGGGGGGTCATTGGGTCGGGTTCTGTGTATTTGGGAAATGTCAAGCCCGTAAGAGGTGGGAGTGTTAACAGTGAATGGCAGGGTTCTTGTCTTCGTGCAAGAAAGAATTCAGGCGTGAGACAGAGAGTAGTGGGAGGTAAAGCAGCAAAGTTTATTAGAGCAGGGACATCCGTAAGGACGGACAGGCACCTCTCCAGACAGAACCTGAGAGAGAGCACCCAGTCGCTCTTACTGGGGGAGAGCGGGGTTACATGGTTGAGTGGAGAGAGTACACCTGGCCAGGCCAGGCGGGCAGCTCAGTGGAGAGCAGAGAGCTGAGCGCGCAGTCCGGTTGAGGCCGGGGGTTTTTAAGGGGATGGGTCTTTGTCTTCTCACCTCTGCTCCTGAAACAAAAGACTTCATGGGTGTAAATACTAGAAACTCCTGTCTGAGTTTTCCCCCAGAAGGTATCAGACAGGAGGAAGCCTAGCTGGCGCTGCCCTGGGTTTAGAGGAAGGGTGAGCAAGACGCCCTGGAGGATCGGGATCCGAGCAGGTATCTGAAATGCAGATACGGGGCTGCATCTGGAAGAGTGTCAGGCAGAAGGCGCGGGGACCCCACCTGGCAGGTTATCGGGTAGAAGGGGCAGGGCAGGATGGGAACACTGGGCTGCCCCTGAAACGTTATGGGGATGACTTTGAGATGCAGATGCTGGACCCAAATGTCCCCTTAGGCCTTTGTCACACACACATAAGCTCATATCTGACTTCCTACCTAACAGGAGGTATGATGAGCATCAGTGCTTTCTAAAAACAAAACAAAACAAAACAAAAACAGTTAATTCGGAAACTAAAGCTTCATTTGGATGCCAGTGGGTCTCTTTTTACACAGTTTGTAGAAAACAGAAGACCCTGGGGCAGGCATTGTAACATAATGGTTTAAGCCACTGCCTGTGAGGCCAGCAGCCCATACAAGCACCAATATGAGTCCCAGCTGCTCCACTTCTGATCCAGCTCCCTGCTGGGGAGCAGCAGAAGATGGCCCAAGTGCCTGGGTCCCTGACCCCCATGT